>NW_011888836.1:7441186-7444698 GCF_000151845.1 Pteropus vampyrus
TGTGTATTAGGTGTACATGTGAGAAAGTTTTGTCAATGAATATCATACTGTTCAGATTTTTCTCTTTCTGCCTCTGATAGCTTTGACAAGTTCTATTTTTGGAGAAATTTTCTTTCATACAAATCATCAAATTTATTAGCATGAAAATTTTAATACTCTTATCTTTTAGTAGTTTTCATGTCTGTAATATCTTTTCTTATCTGTAGGATCTGTAATGCTGCTCCTTTTTTAAATTCCTGATATCAGTAAGTTATGTTTTCTTATTTTCCTCCTTGATCAGTCTTAGGGGTTTTCAAACATTATTAATATTTTCAAAGAAGTAACTTTTTGCTTTAATGATTATCCATTTTACATATTTGTTCTTAATTATTTTCAAATTAATTTCATTATTTCTACTCTTATCTTTATTATTTCTTCTCCTCTACTTTTTTAAAGTTGGATTTGCTGTAAGATTGTATATTTTTGATGCAAACTTTATATTCTTGTGAAAACATTTACAATATCTTATATATATTTCCAAACTTGGTGACAGTGAATTTCTTTCACAACCTAATGGTAAATATGAGAGATGAACAAAATGGGATATTTTGAAGAGTCACCACTGATGAGTCCAGCTTCTAGCTAAAAACCTATGTATAATCTTTCAGGCCCAACTATTGACATTTTTGTAATTGTAATTACGTGACAGGTAAAATGAGGAAAGCAGCCCTCCCGAGACCATACTTGATGCATAGCCATTGCATTGCAGCCTGTGAAAGGAGTTATTGTCAAGGACTCTAGGTCTCCTGGCTGGCTGTGCTTTTATGCATAGCTGTCTTTCTGGCTGTATACTTCCATATGGTGGCCTCTTTATCTTGGGCCTTCAGTAGAGAATTTTTTTTTTACCGAAGGGAGAGGAAAGACCTTAAAGACACTTTTCTCTATTCCGACTCAATACTAAGTACTTTTCCACTCCTGGAATTTCCCACTCCCTTCCCTTATCCCTAGGTCTGCTTTTGCAGTGAAATGACCCCTCCTGTGCTAATTCACCTGATCCTCGACTGGCAACTGGCACTTTTCATGGGAGAAAATGGAACAGGGGGAGTTGATACTTTCTCTGGTTTAGCCTCTTGCTTATACTATTGCCGTAAGTGATAAAAGGCTTGACTGCTACTTTCATTTTGGTTTGTTGTCTTAATTGGTGACTTTAACACCTGACAGCTCAGGTCAGGCTCTGACAACCACATTGATCATTTTGGAATGTTTGGGAACTTTTCATAGCAGACAATCAGAGATCATACTTTGCATGTTGAAAAGTAAGAAGCTGAATAAAACAGAATTTGGTAAAGATTGATAATATTCATCTTGTTCTTTTAGTGCAAACATCAAATTTCCCTCCAGAGGATTTCCCCCCTCAAATCAAAATATTTTCAGAATCTTTTCGTTTTCAGACAAAGAATTAAGAATTTTCATTAACTTTTCTTTTTCTCTAAAGAACAAAAAAATAAAAAAAAATTCTTTTCTTGAGTAATGATTTGGAGTTTTGCTTTCAGTAGAAAAGTGTCCTAAGATTTAGTTGAAATAAGTTTGAGGCTACATGGAGTTCTGAAGCTATCAAGAGAAATATTTGATTACTCTCCTTATAGTGTTTGTACATTTATACAGTGTTTATATGTTTTATATGTTTTGTGTAGAATAACTGGTCTGAGATTTTCAGGATATGTATCTCTAAGTTATTAATTGTGAGCTTAGTATATACTTTTCTGCTGCTCTTTGTTTCTACTTTTGTTATCACAGAATTTCGGAATGATAAATAGCTCAGTAAAAAAATTATCAAATTTACCTGTTGTTCAGGATTTTACAGAGAATTACTCTAATTTTTAGGTGAAAAATACTAATGGTTGCTCTACTTTTGCCACCACCTCTGAAGCTTTACTGCAATGTTCAGAGACTTGTCTTATGAACCAGAGTGGTGTTATTTCATCCTGTACCATCCAACTTTACTAGGGAGGAACTGGGGAAGCATCGAGGTGAAAAATGGAAGAAATCATCAATGCTGTTTGTTGTTCACTCTACACAAAAGCAAAACAAAGAGTAACACAAAGGACAGAAAAGTCATAGACCAGAATTGTGATTGTGGTTGGTGTTTGTTTCTCCTTTCATCTTCTCCCTCCTCTCCTCTTGATTTAGAATTTCTACACTGGGTTACCTTTAGTTTTGGAGTGATCTTTATTTTAGAGAGCTAAGAGGAGAAGAAATGGTAGAATTGTTGTTTTAGGAAAAAATTAAGGTGTCAAGAGAGACAGATCAGCAGCCTTTTAAGTTTACTTGTGGTCTTTTCTGCCTAGGCCATCAGAATAGAAAAGAATTCTGGGCAAAATCTGTAGGAGTTACAATTGTATATATAGTTAAGTAATTCTTTGCTCCAGAGTGCAAGTTAATACCACATGAATAACACTGGACTATTAAAAGTAATATAGCAAGCTCATATGACCACTTTTCATTAGCAAAATCTTTTTAAAATTTTAAATTGAGATATACTTTGGTAAACTGCATAGTTCAATGAATTTTTATCTATCATCTATATCTATCTATCTATCTATCATCTATCTATCTATATCATCTATCTATCCATTCATCCATCCATCCATCCATCCATCCATCCATCCATCCATCCATCCATCCATCCATCTATGTAATCTTCAGGTATCAAAAAACAGAACAAGAAATAAATTAAGACATTTCCAGTACTACAGAAGGCTTTCTCATGACTTTTCCCAATCAATATTTTCTCACCTCAAAGTTTCCACTATTTGGACTTTTGTCCCCATAAATGATTTCACTATTCCTGACCTTTATGTAATTAGTCATAAAATATGTATTCTTTTGCTGTATGATTTCTTTTACTTATCATTAAGTATGTGAGATTCATCCAAATTTTCTCTAATACATTCTTCCTCCCCAATATTTTATTTTAAAAAATTTCAAACAGACTGAGACATTGAAAGAATTGTGCAGTGAACACACACATACTCACAATCAGATTCTACCATGCTGTCACTTTGCCACACCATCTATCCATCCATAAATCCAGCTTTTGATGCATTTCAAAATATGTTGCTGGCATCAGTACCCTTCATCCCAGCCCAACTTCAAATATGCATATCTTTCATTTAGTATATTTTTGATTTCTGAAAAGTTTAGTGGATGACTGTATTAGGAAAATCTGTGTTTATTTGAGAGAAAAGGTGAAAATTATTGAAACATAGTACTTGAGTTTAGGATTCCCTGTTCTAACATTTCATAGTTTAGGCTTACATATTTTTGTCTTTGGGGTAGGAGCTAAGGGAGGAAGCAGTCTTGATTTGTAACTTATTTTTTCTCTTGGGGTCAGGAGAGTAATGGGGGCCATACAGATCTAGAATTCAGAAAGGAGGAGGATGAGATACAGCAACACAAGGAAAATAGAATCAGGTCTGAGTTGTACTTTCTGGCTTTAGAAAATAAAAAATATGGTGTGGCTCTTTCAATTA
>NW_011888836.1:7445198-7543279 GCF_000151845.1 Pteropus vampyrus
GGATGAGATACAGCAACACAAGGAAAATAGAATCAGGTCTGAGTTGTACTTTCTGGCTTTAGAAAATAAAAAATATGGTGTGGCTCTTTCAATTAGGGTACTGGGATGAAGGGTACTGATGCCAGCAACATATTTTGAAATGCATCAAAAGCTGGATTTATGGATGGATAGATGGTGTGGCAAAGTGACAGCATGGTAGAATCTGATTGTGAGTATGTGTGTGTTCACTGCACAATTCTTTCAATATCTCAGTCTGTTTGAAATTTTTTAAAATAAAATATTGGGGAGGAAGAATGTATTAGAGAAAATTTGGATGAATCTCACATACTTAATGATAAGTAAAAGAAATCATACAGCAAAAGAATACATATTTTATGACTAATTACATAAAGGTCAGGAATAGTGAAATCATTTATGGGGACAAAAGTCCAAATAGTGGAAACTTTGAGGTGAGAAAATATTGATTGGGAAAAGTCATGAGAAAGCCTTCTGTAGTACTGGAAATGTCTTAATTTATTTCTTGTTCTTAAGTTTGCTCTGGGTAAGTGAAAATAGCAGATGTTTAGTAAAAGCATAACAAATGTGTATATAGAGAAAAAAATTAGAAATTTTTTTTTTTATTGCTTTTAAGGTGAATAGGCAAATAGGAAAATGCACATTGTATTTCTGAAACAAACAATGGATTGAAAAGGACTTTAGAGACCACCTAGTCCTGATTCAAGTTAGAATGCCTTGGGGAGCTTTTACAAAACTACCACAGAGATTCTGATCTCATCGATTTAGGGTGAGGCCTGGACATTTGTATCTGTAAAAAATTTCCCCAGATGATTCTAAGGTGCAGCTGATTTGAAAACTGATGAAGCTCCAACTTTTGGAGTCTACCTTTGCTAATACTTTTAAAATTAAGATGTAGGAAGATAAAGTGACACTTAACGCATATTTTTTGCCTAACCACTGCACAATTTTAGGCCAGGCACAAAGTGAAAAGTGTTAGTCACCAATTACCATCTGAAGAGAAACCTTTCCACAAATATCTGTGCTTAGAGAAATTCTTTCTATAAATGGGTTGTTTTCTGATGTCAGCAAACACAACTGATTTGGAATTTCTTTTCCACATGAATTGAAATGATTATATATAGGCTCCATGGGTGTGGATTATCCAGAATGCAATAATAGCTGAATAAGACTATGTTGTTAACATTTGTTCAAGATGCTGTCTATGGTGATATCCTGACATCATGACACTAGACAAAAACAACAGTCTATGGAGAGGACAGTTGACATATACAGTGCATTTCAGAGCAATTAACTCCACAAAAACTTTTATGCATTCAGTTGCATGGATCATCTCATGTTCTTTTGAATCTATTCTGTAAGCAAGGTGATATTTAACAAGCATGTTTTTAAATGTTCTCATTTAAATCTTCAAATCAGTTGTAATGTATATTATAAACCAAGTTGGCTTGACATCTATTTATATAAAAAAGGTGTGAGTTGACCACAAACTAAGAGAAGCCAACTGTATAATGATCTCTTTTGTCCATCCTTTACTGAATAACAATGTATAGGAATAGGAAGTCATACCATATGAGAATGGTAATATAAACGAGATGATTCTGAGTTTTGTTGCTAAGAGTTACCCTTTGTTTTTCCAGAGAACCAAACTAAGGTGAATGAATGGGTTACGAGTTAAAGTGAAGCTAATTTTACTCTTTGCAGTATTATAGCTAACATTTATTGAAGACTTGGTATGTGCCATCACTGTGCAAACATTTTATTTTCTTAAATTCCAGCAATGACCCTATGATAGATACTTCAATCTACTTCATAGATAAATGGGAAAACGAAGGCTTAGAAATTTCTTTGTGGTCGCACATTGATATAGATGAGATTCAAACTCAGTCTGATTTTAGAACTTGAACTTTCACTCCTGTCTCCCAAGGAAAAACCTCCCACCATATTTTGTTGGTTGCCTCAAGATTTAGCCACCTCTTTTTTCTGTCAGAAGGAACTTTTACTACTGAGACTTTAAGAACTCTTCCAACTGCAAGAACCGAAGCTGCAAGGGAAATAAGACTCTGGCAGTTTAAACTGATAGTGTAGCCTTTTGTGCTAGAGAGTACGGATTTTGGAGTCAGGAGATTCAGGCTCAATTCCCAGCTTTATTCTTTCCTGGAAGTCTAGCTTTGGACAATTTATTACCTTTTCAAGTTTCTCTCCTCTCATTTATGAAATAGAGATAAAAATTTCTACCTTTCACTATTGTTCTGGGTGTTAGAGACAATTTATGTAAAGTGCTATTTGACATATAGTATCATCATTATTTTTCAACATAATTTGGCACTTGTGTGGTCAGGGACCACCACTGCAGATCTAGTAGTTGTGATTTGGTAGAGGTGAGTAAGGAAAAAAAAAAAAACTTTTCACTAGGCTTTTGGTAAAGTAAGCCATGAATTAAGTTTTACTAAGTTTTCATATGCCTAAATGGATATGAATGATTATTTTGGATTGGAATAACTAATAAAAAAATCAATCTAGTTACTTTGAAAGTTGCCCTTATTTTTATCAAGGAAAATATACTTATAATTATCTGTAACCAGAGGTCTCATCCTCTCAGAAAGGGAACCCATTAGTCTGCAGTTTCCATGCTTTAAAATTGCTTTTTTGAGTCAGGAAGTTTGTTCATAAATGCATGTTTTTTTTGGGCACATCAGGAAAAATAGAAATCTAACGTGCCCCTTAAGTTTGTTTCCAATCATCTGTCAATTTCTTTAAAAATCTGCTGTGCATAGGCAGGGGCCAGGCCTCTTGCTTCGTAGGTGTAAATAAGGAACTTCCTAATTATTCCAGAGAAAGGACATTGCTTAAAGGGCAATTAGTATAGTTTATTCCACTGTATTTTTCAGTAAGAAAGTTGAGTAAATTAGATAGTTTTTCTTTGTGCCATATAGCTATATAAAATAGCAGAAGAATCACTGGCATTTCTGCAAAAGGTGATATAGTTCTTTTGAAGGATTTTTTTTTTTTTCTGGTTTTCATTGAGTATTCCTGACTCTTGGAGGCGGGGCAGTGGGCGAGGGGAGTTGTGGGGGTGGGGAGTAGGGAATCAACAGAAAAGCTTTAAATTAAAGAAAGCAATTTTATTGGGGTTTCAAAAAAGACCAAGGGACAAGAAGAAGCAGAAAGAGTTGAATAAATAGAGGGAAAGGTTTGGAGGTGGGTGTATGTACTTGGTAACTGTTGAGTTCCATCATCACTGAGTATTTTAGTCTGGGGAACTATTATCTTTAAAACAGGAATAATCAAATTTTATTCCATGGGGAAAGGAGGTACTATATGCCTTCAGGCATATAATTTAGGGCCTTAGCATTCCAGTTAGCACCACTAATGAATTCATATTTCATTAAAAACAAAATAATAAACCCAGTCCCCAAATCTGCCCTTTATCCTGTGCACCTTTTCCCAAGAGGTTGTGCTATTTTCTTCTCTTTCACCTAGGCATTGGTTCTCTTTTATTCTTGCTCTGTAATGCCTTTCACCACCTAAATGTATTTTCTATCCATCCACTTCTGACTATTGTCACAGCTACTACTCTAGATATTATATGTTGCCTGGGTTACTGTAATTGCTTCCTATCAGGTCTTAGTCAACTGCATGTGTTCTTCTATAATTAGTTCCCCTCACATCTGGAGTAATCCTCTCAAAATACAAATCTTAATTTGTAACTCCTTTTGTTAAGAAAGCTACAATGGGTTCCATTGCTTACAGGATAAAGACTGTGGCCTACACGGCTTATGTTTTCTGTTTGTCCAACTACTTCTTTAGCTTCATTTCTCACCATGCTCCCCTTCACTCTTCCTCTTTAGTCTTGCAAAACTTTTGACTGAGCTTCCAACTTGTACTCCAAGCTCTGTAACCAAGTTTGCCTTTAGTCTCTGTGCTTAAATCCTTGTCTTTGTTCTCTGCCCAGTATCCCAGTCCATTCTTGTTTCTCCATCTGGTCATTGCAGGATCTTAAATCTTGCCTCTGGAAGATTTACCTGAGAGCTTACCTGAGAGCTTAGCTGTTAATATTTTCTCTATTCAATCCTATATGATCTGTCCTACTCTCAAGCTCCCACAGCCTTTGTTGTGACATTTACCTTTTTTTAAAAAACAACCCTTTAAAACTATAATTAAATATGTGTAAATAACTGTCACTCACTGCTTTTTTAATTAAAAAATTGATTTGTAACTTTACTAGTCAAATGTTGAAAACTGTGACTCAAACTGGGTCAAAACATAAAAGAATATTATCTCATAACTGGGAGTCCAGAGGTCTGCCAGGTCACAGGTACGATGAGGTCATGGGCTCAGTGATGACATCAATGTCTAGGGTTCTTTAGTATCCATTCTCTGCCATTCTCAGCATTTTCTCCATCTTAAGCCTAGTATCCCTTTTGACTGTAAGATGGCCACCAGTGTCAATCAGAGGTGTGTATTTTTTGGTTCATGTCTAGCAAAATAAAGAGAAAGGGACTCCTCCCCACCCCCTTTAAGCATACAATACAAGTCTTTTCCTTCAGTTTGACTATACCAACTTTGGTTACATTCCCATCCCGACGAATAGTCATCAGGGAATACAATGTATTTATTGGTTTAGAAGTTAATCAAGATGCCCTTTGGAGTTACCTGAATAAAATCAGGGTTCTGCTAGGATGGAAGAAGAGAGTGGATGTTGGGTGGGTAACAGTGTCCACTACAAATAATACTATGAGAAAAGGGCTGGGTATGACATCAAGAGAAAAAGACAGACAGAACTTTTATAAGTTTTGGGAGACAGACAAGTAAATAAATAAGTACAGTAAAAAGTCATGAATATTAAATAGTAGTGTAAACCACAGGGAGCTTTTTCCTTTTGGGGCTTGGGGGTTGCAGAGACAGGAGAGTCAGTTAGCTCTGTAGAGTCCTGTTCTGTGGTTGATACAACTTGGTGTTCAGTGACTCTCAGGGAGGAGGCTGATTAGATAATGATCTCAAAGGCATTTAACTTTTTGTCTTGGATATTGCCTTTGCTGCCTTCCCTAATAAACGTGTATGAACATTTAAGTATTAGATTGGTCTTAAATGTATGAACATTTAAGTATTATGATTGGTCCATTTAATTTTCCTAAGCCACACTAAATTGAGGAGAAATTCATCTCTAGCTACATCCTTTCCTTGCATCAGACAAAATGAGACCCCACTGCCTAAACCTTGAAGGCTGTCCACATGGAGCTCATCTGTTCTTTCTTTCTCCTCTTTTCACTTTCTCTTTAACTTGTCCCCTATAGATGTCCTCAGTGCCCTTCTGTTCTCCTGGATATATCTTGTCATGTTCCATGATTCTCTATGCCATCTTCTCAAATATATCCACTTATTCTCTCCTTGTGTTTTGCTGATATCACTGCCTCCATTGCTAATGAATGCTAGCACATCCTCTTCTGCTCAGCTCTGTTGGCCTTGCAGAGGGAAGTGAAGGCAAATCCATGAATGCATATGGCATAAGGTTACGGAGAGAAACCAGAGGAGTTTTTAACCTGTTTGACAGTTGGCTTTTCTCCTCAAACCTGAAACTGGTGCCTCTTTATCAGAGAACTATTTTTTTCTTGCATACTAAACGAGATTAATATCTTAAAGATTAATTAGAATATTTAAAATATTTTTTTCCTAATGTTTCTCAGGAACGTCTTGACTTTATTAAGCTAAGGTTGCATTCTCTTCTCTGGCTTATAGTATAAGACACCCTTACATAAGCTTGTAATGAATGGGATCAGACCTAATTTACTTCTCTTGAATCTCTAGCTTTAGTCCATGACCAGTGAGGGGAGGATAGGGGTGGGAACTAGAATGACTTGTGGTAATACAGAAAGTTTATAGGAAGGAGGTGTCAACTGGACTGGGCTTTAAAGAATGAGATGTGTAGTTAGTAAGAATAGGTGTGAGGATGGGACATTCTGGGGCTGAGGGACCAGAAGATATAAAACATGGGGGCATAAAAATGATACATTCTATGCAGGATGTTATCCTTGAAAGACAAAGTGTATTTTGACAATTTGGTGATTATATACTTAAATTTTTCCTTTTCTATCCTGTATAAAATACTTCCTTGTGAAAATATTTTTAACTGAGTCTAGTATGGCAGTATTCCCCCAATCTTATTTTTAATTCTTGACTGAATTTTGTAGGTAGCAGTGACAAATGAAATTGGGTTTAATTACATTAATTCTTCCAGTTTAAAAATAAAGGTAGATGATGACATATTGTGAATCAAAATCTTAGGAGTGAAGATGGGGGATTGGTGAGTGGAAGCACAAAGTAATTTTTGCATAGGAGAATTGTGGCTAATAAAGGATATTTAATTTTAGTTATGTCTTAATTCTTCATGTACGAAATTAAAGTTCCAGGCTAAGAAATTAATTTCATATCCTGATGATTTCCCCAAAGTATCAATCATTATATGGTAATTCTCCTAAAGTCTGGGAATATAAAACTGCAAGTCATCCAAATTCTACATATTAAAAACTGATTCTGCTTCTTTGCTGTCTTTTATTGCTTTTCATCCTTCTCTCTTACCTATCTAATACTTCACTACTAAGTAGAATGAAAGGAGCTAATAGACACTCTGCTCTTTCATTTCATGAGAAGATCAATTAAAATACCTGTAGAAAATTTGTTACAATCTTTGGTTATGGTTGGGGACAGCTGAAAATGTGTTCTTCTGGCCTGCCTTTTGATGATGATAGAACATTTGAAAGAAATGTAACTGAAATAAAAGATGATACTTCCTCATTTCAGGATAGTTTCTTGGTTCCATATTTTGTTCCTGAAGCATCTAGTTGGGGAAGGAGATGCTAGAAATAATGTGAAGCCTATAAGTAGTTGTGGTCAAAATATGGCCAGTATTGGCTTAATGTTTTCTGAGATCTTCAAGGAAAATTTTATCGAATTACGACAGGAGTCATTTGTTATTCTCTTGACAGCCTAGCTTAACTCTTGTAAAAATGTGTTTATATCCTAATTTTATTGCCATTTACATCAAATATTAAATTTGGAAGGGATCTTAAACATCACTTTGTTCATCTTCTTTGTTTTACTTATGGAACACACTTAGAGAGTTGGAAGTGAATTCCAATTGCATTTTGAGGAATAAATTTAGAAGTTAGGAAATAGAATCATTGTTTTACGTTGCTTTTGGTGTAAAACACAGTTCTCCAGAGAAGATCAGATTTGAAAAGTCAAAAGAACAATGAGTAAACCTATAAGCTACTGAAGTCTAAAGGAACATCACTAAAGCCAAGAAAAATTAAATTTCAATTTAGAACATGGTCTTAGAGTTTTCTGGTTGGGTAGCTGATATCCCATTATGGACGGCTCCATGAGGTGTCTGGGAGAAAATGGCCAACCATAGTAATGGGATAAGAGTAAAAGATAGTTTTCAGAAATCTTTCTTTCTTATTAATCTGCTCCACTACTGAAATTCAAGAATGCTCAAGGTGGCCATATTCAGGTGTGCTTTATTTAATGATATTGGTTTGTCTTCCACCCCCACTTAAATTGGTCGTAAAACAAATTTTATGTATTATGAAATTGTTTTCACCATAGATGGCATAATGGATTGGAAATATTCTCTCAGGAAATTTTTTGATCTCGACATGAAATGCAAAACAAAACAAAAACTCTACAGATAAAATTTCTATTGCCTTTTGGAAACTTACATCACGTAAAAGTATATGAAATGTTACCAACTTTAAGTGTCAATATGCAAATACCCTGCCAGAAATTTTATTCTCATGTGACTAAACTTATTTGAAGGAAATGATCCTCCAAATGACCTTGCTGGAAAGCCAGTTTTTAGTGACATAACAGTATAAAGGAATGTTGCTGCATAATAAATTACTATAAACGTAGTGGCTTAAGACAATATCCATTTATAATCTCATAGTTCTGTGGTCAGAAGTGGGGTGAGCTTCTCCACTCAAGATGTCACGAGGCCAAGATCAAGATGTTGGCTGTTCTGGGCTTCTATTCGAAGGCTCTGGATAAGAATTTGATTCTAATCTCATTCAAGTTGTTGGCAGGATCCAGTTTCTATTGGTCTGAGGTCCTTGCTGGCTGTCAGCAAAAGTCTGCTCCCTGTTCCTAGAGGCCATCCACATTCCTTCTCACATGGTCCTCTCCATCTCCAAAGCCACAAGGGTACATCAAATTCTTTTTCACACTTGGACTCTCTCTAACATCCCTTTCTGCCATCAATTGAAGAAAATGCTCTACTTTTAGAGGGCTCCTGTGAATAGATTGGGCCCACCAGGTTAATTTCCATTTTTATTCAACAAGGTAACATAATCAGGAGTGATAATCTTACCATATTTATGGGTTCTACCCACATTCAAAGGGGAGGAGATTATATAATGATGACGGTGATTGGAGGCCATTCTTAAAGTTTTGCCCACCACAAAGGATAAACTTGGATTTCTGTAACCCAAATAAATATTTTCCTTAAAAATAACAAAGCATTAGCTAAAAATTGGACAAATGTTAGTTTCTGCATTGTTTCTATAGCTAAAGTATTTTCTGTTAGACTTGTACTTTAAAGAGTTTCAAGTTTTAAAAATTTTAGCCCAATTTAAATTTTAGTTTAATATATATTGCTTTCCGGTTATGAATAGACTATAGTCATATATAATACATATACATAGATGCATAATACATAAAGAATATAAATAAATAGTTAATGTTTTTGCCATATTTTATTTTATTTTTTTCTGTGCCTATATGTGTATCAGTTTTTAAATTTTCAGTTGTAGTTTTGGTCATGCTATCTGTATTTTTGCATCTTTAGTTTTCATTATTTTTATATCATAATCATGCCTCATATCATTTAACACTTTTTATACACATTATTAATCGTTGCATAAAAAATGCCTATTAATCTGTTTAATTCGTGCTTTTATTGATCTAGAGTAATACTAACTTTCCAAAAAATGGAAAAAAATATCCACTATATTTTAGATTTATGCTTCTAAGTTATTATTTCCATAACAGTGATGCATACAATTTTTTTAAAAAATCAATCACACATCTGTACAGAAGGTAGGAAGTTCCCTAGTGAAGAATTAAACTTTTTCTTTTTAAGTTTTTCATTATTTTTTTCTTAGAATGTTATGATTAAAATTTTAATCCCTCTTCTATCTGTCCTTGAATGAAACAGGTTCATCCAATAATAGTACATTGAAATATGTGGTTTAAAGTAATCTCTACTTCTGTTGCAAACAGAAAAAAAAAACTAAAGGGTCTCTAGAAGCAAAATTAATTGCTTTGCATCAAGTTGTATTGCCTTTAAAACAAATTTATCTTTGTATTATGAAAGTTTCAGGCATGTTTCAGTTTTGGTTTTGTAGAGTTTCTGTTGTCAAGCCGACTGTTATTATTTGTTCAGTCTTAACTTCATTAACCTCGAATGAGTGCATCTTTTGATGAAAAAGACTCCTTATAATATCCATGGGCTTTTATTTTTTAAAAGGATTTCTTATGTCTCACATTTAATTTTGAAAATGCTATAATGACATGGTTAATATTATTGATTATATTATTAAACTGCTAGTATTCCAAATCTGGTAGTTTAAACATTGTGAATGCTGTAGTTGATTCAGAGAATTCTGTGGAATCACAATTTTAATTGGATTGCCTACTCTTATGAATTTCATTTTCACTTCAGATTCCACTTGCTTTGATTTTCAACTATTTAAATCAGTAGATTAAGAGAACACAAATATATTCCCAATCCGCAATGACCTCACTCCCCCTAATAGATTTCCATTGAAGAAGAGGGAGAATGCTCTGTTTCTTTTATCCCCTAATTGCTTTTAGCTTCTACAAAGGTTCTATTTTGTCCAGGTGGTTGTTTTGAAGCATGTTGTGCTTTCTGAACCTCTTGAAATATTTACAGATGATGAATCTGCAGCCAAAACACTCAATAAACAGCACCTGCAGAACTTCGACTTTGTCTAAATTTGGAAGTTGAAACTGAGGGCTGGTAGTTTGGATAGGTCTAGGGAATATGACTTTTGGAGGAGAATTTCAGAAATTTAACATAAAACCTTGAATCATATTTACAGCCTAACTGCTAGATTTCTTTTTATACAGTGTATTTTATTATAGTTTCAATTGTTCTTTAAATGTAACGTGTCAGGTTACCAATGTTTTTGGTAATTAAGAGATTTTATAAATGTTACAAATTTGCAGAACTGTACCTTTAAGTTAATGTGGGGTCTGAAAGTAAGGTTCCCTGTACATATTACCCAGAGGGTAGATTTTTGTCTCTGCTCTCATCTTCCGTCCAGTAGTACACTGGTAAATGTTTAGCAACTGGCTTGCCAAAAATAAAGCAAAGCCCTAATTTGTAATATTTGCTGATTTCTGTGTAAATACTTCCCTCATGGACAATTTCAAGGTACCAATGACTTAACTGCCAGCTTGCGAAATTTCTGAAAATTTAATAATCAGCTGATGAGCTGGTATGTTGAGCTGGTATATTTATGAACTGCTACGAGTCTGCTACAACACACCACTGCCTGAGTCTCTGTTAGCTCCTGACATGCACTTGCCTGTCTCAGGCATCCACAATTCAAGAATTTTTATTTCTCTTTGTATATATCTTGACATTTTTTCCATGTCGCTATTGTGTTAGATTCATGAAAAAGCTGAAACTTTAAGGTTTTCACTCTACTAATTTTCATGCAACAAAATTGTCACTTGGAACTGACTGCCTTTGAATGGTTTCTTTGCATTGAAATCAAGGGATCCTATTTTTAGGGAGAAAATAAAGATCATTATCTATTCACCTTCCCCCTCCCCCCGCCTACCCACAGCTGAAGAAGTAAATGAATGTGCATGTGAGAGAAAAGGGAAGAGAAATTTTAAAGTAAAGATAAAATTTAGTCTAATGTTATTTATTTCTCTTTATAGCATTTATAGAAACGTCTGAAGTATAGGTACTTTGTTCCTAGCAAAGAGTAGGTTCTCGAAAAAGTGTATTGAAGGAATGAGAAGCCTGCTTGCCTAGACTGAAGATGGAGAATCACTTAGGCTCTTTTAGAAATTATAAGAGCTTTCTGAAGATGTTTTACTGAGTGGTCTTACCACAGTGAAGCAGAATAAAAAAGGAAATGATGTGAAAATGGCATTATCATCCCTCTTTCATTGCTCCTATAATGAAGTAGACTTCCAAGAGTTTTGGGGCTTCAGTCCTCAGCTGTGGTTAATCAGGCCACATGAGCAAAGGAGGTGGTGAGTGAGAAGTTTTGAGCATTTTAGTTAATCCTGGTTAGGTCAGCAAGCAAGAGATAATAAAGACTACCCAAGTTTCCATTCTCTTGGCTTTATCAACATGTCATTTATTTACTAGCATTTGGGTGATTTTGATTTAATTCACCTGGGCTCCCAGAGATGTGATTGTATTGCAAGGACCTCTCTGAGAACATTGAGGGATCTCAGTGATCATCAAAGCAATGGTTAATGTTTAAAACAGTGAAAATATGAGCCCTTTATATTTTGTCTTAGACAGATTAAAATAAGTATTCTTGGCAGTACAGGTAATGCAGTTGTTTGCTTAAGTTTCACTTTTACTATAATTATCTAGTTTATTTTGGCAAATTAAAATTCAACAAAAGTGCATTTTTTGGGTGCATTTAGTATAATTGGGAAACTTGAAGTTATGTTAGCATAAAAGATTTTAGATATTCTTATTGTATTGTTATTTCCAGATGTTGCATATGCCATCAGAATTGAATTGATTCTTGGTTATCGAAACATGAAATTGTCTTTGTTAATTTTTCTATTCCTTAGGCATGATTATAGAGTCATCAATTCAAGCCAAGGCAAAGGTATTCTAATTAAATCTGAGGGAATAATTAGGTTAAATTGTGACCGAGTTAGTAAAAGTTGGAAACAGATGGAGCTTGAATAGAAAACTAATTTAATCATATGGGAGATTGAAGTTGTCAATATGTACACAATATTCTCAAACTTATAATAAATTTCGCGTTTAAAACACATAAAAATGGAAGAGTCGCTTTTAACAACTTTATGGAGGTATAATTGACATACAATTAAGTACGCGTATTTAAAGTGTAAAACGCGATAAAACCCCTCACCGCATATCACCGTTCTTAGGCAACCGTTGAAGTTAAAATATTCTTGAGTTTTATATAAATCTAAGCATATAGTATGACTGCATTCTTTCACTCAGCATAGTAATTTTAGAACTGAATTTTTGAATTTCGGTGTGTATTATAGTTCATCACTTTTTATTGCTAAGTAGTACTTCATTCTATGAATATGCCACGGTTTATTTATCCGTTCACTGGCTGATGGGCATATAAGTGATGTCATGCAGTATTTGTGTTTCTCTGTTTGGCTATGTCACTTAGCATAATGCTCTCCAGTTTCATCTATGTTGTTGCAAATGGGAAAATTTTCTTCTTTTTAAAGGATGAATACTAGTCCTATGTGTGTGTGTGTCACATTTTCTTTATCCATTCATTTGTTAATGGATAATTACGTTGTTTCCATATCTTGGTTGTTGAGAATAATGCTGCAATGAAATGGGAATACAGATATCTCTTCAAGATAATGATTTCACTTCCTTTAGATGTATTCCAGGAAGTGGAATTGCTGGATTATTTGGTAGTTCTATTTTAATTGCTTGAGAAACCTCCATACTGTTTTCTATAATGGCTATACCAATTTACTTTAATGCCAACCGTGTAAGAAGGTTTTCTTTGCTTCACATCCTTGCCAGCATTTTTATTGCTTGTCTTTTTGATAATAAATATTCTAACAGATGTGAGGTGACATCTCATTGTTTTGATTTGCACGTCCCTGATAATTAGTGATGTTGAGCACTTTTTCATGTACCTATTGACCATTTATTTGTATGTCTTCTTTGGAAAAATGTCAATTTAGGTACTTTGCCAAGTTTTTAATTGGGTTATTATTATTATTTTTTGCTATTGAGTTGTACGAGTTCCTTGTATATTTTGGATATTAATCCCTTACAGGATATGCAGTTTGCAAATATTTTCTCTCATTCCATAGGTTGCCTTTTCATTTTGTTGGTTTCCTTTGCTATGAAGAGCTTCTTAGTCTGATGTAGTCCCACTTATTTATTTTTGCTCTTGGTGTCAAATCCAAAAAATCATTGCCAAGACCGATGTCAAAGAGCTTACCCTCTGTTTTCTTCTAGGAGTTTTATGGTTTCAGGTCTTACATTCAAGTCTTAAACCAATTTTAGGTTGATTTTTGTGCATGGTGTAATTAACAAGTTGCTTCTCTTGCAGCTTTTAAGATTCTTTAATTTTAAGGTGAATTAATTTATCATTAATTATCATTAATGATAAACATTAATTATCATTAATGATAAACATTAATTATAATGTTTTTCAGTGTGGATCTTTCTGGGTTCCTCTACTTTGTTGTTCTTTGGGCTTCCTGGATCTGGATGTCTGCTCTTTTCTCAGGTTAGGGAGGTTTTCAGTCATTATTTCTTTGAGTAAGTTCACTACTCCTTTCTCTCTCTCTCCTTTGCGACCTCTATAATACATAAATTGGTATGCTTTATGGTATCCCATTAGTCTGTTCCAGTGGTCCCCAACATTTTTGGCACTGGGAACTGGTACTCCTATGAGAATCTAATGCCTGATGATCTGAGGTGGAGCCGAGGTGGTGATGCTAGCTCCAGGGAGCGGCTGCTGATACAGATAAAGCTTTGCTCGCTTGCCTGCCATTCACCTTCTGCTGTGCACCATAGACCAGTATCTTTCCGCGACCTAAGAAGTAAGGTCCCCTGCGTTATCTCCGCTCTTCTACATTTGTTTTTCTTTTTTGCTTCTCTGATTGGACAAACTCCACTGCCCTGTATTTGAGTCCACTGATCCTTTTATTCTACTTGATCTACTCTGCTATTGAAACCTATTTATTTCTAAGTTCAGTTATTGTATTTTTTAGCTATGTGATTTTTGCTTGGTACTTAATTTTTTTTCTATCTGTTTGTTAAAATTCTCACTCTTTATTCATTACTCTCCTAAACTTGATGAGCATTTTTATGATCTTTATTTTTAACTCTTGGTAAATCACTTATTTCTGTCTAATTAAGATTGTTTTTTGAAGATCGGTCTGGTTTTTTTGTTTAAAACACAGTCCCTGGTTGTTTCTCCTCCTCCTCCTTGTGCTCCTCCTCCTCTCTGTGTTGGTTTCCATGCATTAGGTAAAACAGCCACTTTTCTTAGTCTTGACAGATGGACTTCATGTAGATGAACCTTGTCAATGGTTGCCTCTCAGACCTATGTGGTTGTCCCAGCTGCTCTCTTTGTTGTTATTTGCTCTCAGTACTTGAAGGTGTGCCAAGACCTATCAGTGTCTCAAAGGCATGGGAAATGCTCATATACCTATTCAAGCTCCCGGAGGACTACTAATTACTTGCCCTTCAGCTCTCTGATGCCAGCTAATTGGAAGCCAAATCTTAAGGCAGGGAAAGGCAGGATGTTAGATATGCTGTCTAGCCCCTATCAGGGAGAAACCAGGAATTGAATGTTTTTGTCTACTCACTCTGTGCTGAACCAGAGGGAATGAATAGTCACTGGGAGAGCTTGTGCTCCCAAAGAGAACAACTTCTTCGTGTAATCCCAGGGGACTTGTGAATGTTGAGCTCCATCAGCTCCCAGAGATAGGTGATTTGAGAGCTTGTCCTTCAGGTGGCAGCTGTAACAATTAGGGTGCTAGATATGTGGATGAACTTCTTCCAGAGAGAAGCTGGATACTTGGTTTTACTATTCAAGTGCACTGGTAGGGACAGAGGGGGATGTGTCTGTCAGCTCTTTCAGGCTTTTGGGAGGATCCCAGTCATTTCACATATGCCAGCTGACTTGAAGTTATCTCAGGAAGCAGTTGGGAAAGTTTGCGTTCAGATCCATTCCAGGGAGAAACTGGGAGAGGGCTTTTTTTTTTGTCTGCTCCCTCTGCACTGTTCCAAGGACATTTCAAACCTGATATTTTGTTGTTGTTGTGTAATATGGTCCTGTGAGACTCATAAATGCTGAACCTTGTTGGCTATCAGGACTAGGTGATTTGAGGGTCCATTACTTTGGTAGCAGCTGCAAAGTTGGGGAGCTAGATATGTGGGCAAGCTCCTTCCAAAAAAAAGAACAAAAAACAGAATACTGTGACCTGGTTTTATTGTTGGAGCAAACCAGAGGAAGAAGGCAGAGGATGTGCCCACTGGTTCTTTTGGGCTCCAGGGAGGATCACAGTTAGTTTCTAGATGCCAACTAATTGGATGTCAGAGCACTAGGCAATAGCTGGTAAAGTATGCCATAACACCCCTTTCAGGGAAAAAATGGGAACTGTCTGTTCCCTCTGCTCTGAGCGCGGGGTGATAGCCATGGGAAATAGCCATGTTCTCATTTAACAATGGCTTCTTTGTTTGCTACAGTTCTGTGGATGTAAGCCTTGTTGGCTTTCAGAGCTAGATGATTTGGGGGCATGTTCCTTGGGTGGCAGCGTTAAAAGTTGGGATACTGTATGTGTGGTCCAAACCTTTTGCTTCTCAGAAGCAGGAACTTGGGTGGTTCCTTTTCAATTGTAAGCTGCTGTGCCAGGGGTGGGATTTATGATGAGAGTATGTCTCAGTCTTTCCTACCTGTTTTCTTTGTGGGTATTTTCTTAGTCATTCAATGTGTAGGAGTCAATTAGTTACTGGATTTCTCTCAGAGGGAATTGCTCCATGTGTAGCTGTATGCTCACTGCAACTGTGGGAGGAAGGAAATTCAGGAGTCTCTTATGTTGCTATCTTGGTGATGTCCTAGTCTAAAGCACTTTCTGAGTTTTTGATTCTGCAAGATGCTCCAGATGTCCCAGCCCTGGGAGAACACAATGTGAACATGAAGGCAGAGTTTGGGGAGATGCCTCTACAAGCCAAGGAAAGCCAAAGATTTCCTGCAAACCATCAGAAGCTAGGTGAGAGGCATGGAACTAATTCTCCCTCACAGCCCTGGAAAGGAACCATTCCTGCTGACACCTTGATTTGAGCTTCCAGTCTCCAGAACTGCGAGGCAATAAATTCCTGTTGTTTAAGCCACTCAGTTTGTGATACTTTATTATGGCAATTCCTAACAGTTGGATAAAGAACATAAAATCTGGGTGCTAGGTGTGCTTGTTGCTACAGAAATGTCATTGCTTCTAAGCCGCCTCAGTGTATAGGCTAAGAAATACATGTATGTATACTAACCCATGTGTGCATAAATCTATGATTGTTTCTGCATCACTTCTGTTTTTGAAAGGTATTTTCAGTGGGCATAGAAATGTAGATTGATAATTTCAGCACTTTAAAGATATTGCTTACTCCTTTCTGGCTTGCATTGTTTCTGATAAGAAATTTACTATAATCTATATCTTTGTTTTCACTGTATGTTGTATATTTTTTTATCTGCTTTTAAGATTATCTCTTTATTACTAGTTTTAAGCAGTTTGATTTTCATGTGCCCCTGGTGTGTTTTTCTTCTTTTTCTTTTCTTTTTGGCATTTAGGGTTTGTTGAGCTTCTATAGTTTTCATCAAATTTGGAAACATTAGCCATTATTTCTTAAAAAAAAATTTTTATATAACTCTCCTCTTTCTGGTACTTCAACTATAAGTTTATGAGGCAACTTGAAATTGCCTCTTATTATGTCTTCAAGTTTACTAATATTTTCTTTTGCAATACTTATTCTAAAATTGATCTCATCCAAATTATTTTTTCATTTCAGATACTTTAGTTTTTTGGTTCTAGAAACTTGATTTGGGTCTCTTAAGTATCTTTATGTGTCTAATTAACAAGTGTGATTTTTTTTTCTAGCATTTGAACATAAAATAACTGCTTTAATGTTCTTGTCTGTTAATTCATTTATCTGTGTCATTTCTAGGTTGGTTTTGATTGGTTAATTTTTTCTCCTCATTATGGATATTTTCCTTTTTTGTGTGCCTCATAGTTTTTGATTGTATGCTACCCATTGTGAATTTTTGCTTGTTAGATGTGGGATGTTTTGTATTCTACTTTGCTTTGGTATGCCATTAAGTTATTTGGAGGCATTAATACAGTCTTATTTTTAAGCTTGGCTAGGTGGAATCAGAACAATCTTGGCATATGTTTTTTCCTCTATCTTTATTCTCTTCTTTATTTGCTGAAGTCCTGCTTGTACTTTAAGACTCAGTTCAACATAACATCATTCTTGACCTTGCCAGGATGATTTGTATCTTTTCTCACTGCTTGAGATTCCCATTTAAAGTCACCAAGCCCCACTATCTTCTTAACACTCTTCATACTTTGTGACAAATTATTTCAAAGGTTACTTCTTTTCATGAAATTTATCCCCTAGCCAAAGTAGCATTAAAACCTCATTGTCTTGGATACTCCCTATACTCTGTAGACATTCTGTCAGAGCATGTGTGACAGATTTAATTTTGCTTCTTTGTTTTAGGCCTCTCTCCATTTATTAGACTTTAATTTACATGAAGGCATTGAAGATTTCTCATTTTTTGTGATTTCAAAGTTTGATACTTAACTTAGCATATTGTAGAGGCCTAATAAATGTTTGCTGAATAAATTTAGTGTTCTTAGCTTTGTTATATTTCCTTTAGGATTAAGTATGTTATATAAGATCATAGTTTTGTTTTCTTCTAAAGTAATTAGAATTTTTCCATTTAAAATTTTATTATTAATTTATAATTTAATTGCATTATTATCAGAGTGTGTGGCCTATATATTTTACCCTTTAAAAATTAATTGAGTTTTTCTCTGAAGCTGATACTGGAATTTAAAAAAATAATAGTACTTTATATTACTTTATAGTAGTTCTTTAGAGTATTCTGAGTTGTAAAATTCTTTTGATTTAAAAAGAATTAGAAAACATATTTTTCTTAATAATCTAAGAATAGAATATTATGGAAATATCTGTATTTTCTCTACCATTGGCTAATAATTTTTATGAACACTTCTCTCAAGTTAGAAATATTGTAATCATAGTAAATAGTCATCTCTGTGTCCACAGTGTTCTCCTACTCCTCTAAAAGTACTTCCGTGAAATCTTCCAATAATTTTTAGTTATACTTTGCAGATCAGTTGTTTTTAAAATGCCAACACTTGTCAAGAATGAAAAGATCCAAAGTTTGAGAAAGGATTTAAAAGATAGTAATTGATAAAAAGGAACAAATATATACAAATAATAGTAATATAATATCTAATGATTAGATTTAAACGACCTCAACTCTGATATATAGCCACAATTCACAGAAAGAACAGAAGCAAAAACTGTGAGTAAATAATTGTTACAAAGGTCATACATCCAAGTCTATATAGTATGTATTTAACTCTACAGAGTCTCTAGGCTTTCACCTAGAGTCTGTTTCTGCTTTAGACAAAGCATTAACAAATATTTAAAAAATTGGTAGAGTTAATAAATAGTATAAAGAATTAAGGAAAGGTAGTGGCTTGCTTGACAGCAAAGGAAGAGATAGAAACCTATGATTATAGATGCATAGATTTAGGATTCATCCATTTGGGTTCTTCAGTGTAGGGCAATGTCCTCTGAGAGCATTATTACATTATTTTACAATATATATTATTTATATATTTACATCTATTATTTTGTGATGTAATCACCTATAAAGATTACCCTGAAACATAAAGAAAGACTGATAGGGAAAGGATTAAATAAAGCTTAGCATAATCTGGAAAATCTACCTTTGTAGTTTACTTTATTCTATAAGTGAGTTGCTAGATAAGTGAGTTGCTGCACATGTGTATTCATGTTGTGCCTCTTTCTATGCAATATGCACTCTACTTAGAAAGTCATTTCATTATGCTGTAGTTTGCAAACTTTCCCGCTGCTTTCACCTTTCTGGAGCTCAGTCAAGTGGAAACAGACTTGGGTTTGGTGACTTTATAAATAGAGATGGGTCAACAGAGTCCATTAATAGCACAACTGTCCTAAATCTTTGGCCATGTCTCAGATGAAATCTTAACTTAAAATTTATAAATATGGATAAAATTTGTAAAAAGGCTAAAACAAAATAACAAAACATATACCTTTATGCTTCTAATTGTAGGAGGAGCAGAGAATATAACTGTCTTCTGTGTTGATGTTCTATTTTAAGCAATACAAATTCTTAGTATATTTTCTTGAACCATCGAAAATGGAACATCACAAACATTTAAGTTTGTACTTGAATTCTGGAGTGACTGAATTTTTGAAATTAGAGAATAAATTCTCATTAAAATTTAAGAAACATTAAAAAACATAATAGGAAACATTTTAAAATTACATTCATATTTTGTGTAAGCCAACAACATAGACTGCCATTATAGTACATTTTATTAATAAAATAAATAAATTCTCTTACTTGATTCATCATTTCAATTTATTACAGAATGTAAACAAGAATTGTAGATTTTGTACACCCCCCACCACCATACCTTACCCACACACTTTTAAAAATGAAACCCAGAGTCCTTTTGGATTGCCTTGTGTTGTTTTGGGGTATTTTCCCTAGCAATGAACATAGTTAATACTCAGCTCCTACTAAGAATTCAATAAACATTTGTTAATTGGTTTAATTTTATTCTAGAAAGTATTTGTTTAATGAGGTAGGTAAATATTTGAGTAGATTGAAGTATTATTTTAAATCACCAAAGCTGGGGTGGGATGTTTTGAGATCATCAAGTTCAACTGCCTCTTTTTACAGATGAGAAAACGAACATTAAGAGGCTGAGTGAGTTATCTTCAGTGTAAAGGCCAGTTAGTGGCAAGATAGAACTAAAACCCGTGTCTTGCCTCTTAACTTCATGTTTTATGCCCTATTGTTTAGTTTTCTGGAATTTTTACATTGATCAGGCTAAAATTTGAAGACTTACCTGTAACCATTTATATAATAGAACCATAATGGCTTATGAGTCAAGATGGTGAAATGAAAGCTATTTTATGATGCTACTTAGCTCGAATATTGTCAATTCTGTCGAACAAATGCAATAGAAATGCAATAGCAATTTAGTTTTCTCATGGAAGTTCTGGCAAAAGTATGAAGGTCATTATGATTCTGTTCAGGCTACTTTTTTTTCTAGCTAAATGATACCTCAAAATTTTCCTGTTGTGAGGTGGCTCACCTTTACATAGTCAGAAAAATGTAAGGGAAATTGTGATTATTTTACCTTTACTTTCCAAACTTTTGGAGCTAGCTATATTTGAACTCTTGTTAGTAATTTTAGCAAAAGGATAATGCTGTGTTATGTGAACATATATATATGTTTTTAATGATATAGCCTCATTGGCGAGTTTGCCACTGATTTGAAAAAATTTAGACCATCTATGGTAATTTTCTTGACTTTAAATTAAATTCTTTCTAAATATGATTACAATTAGATTAGGTTATGTAACTGAAATGGAATACTAATTTATGTGCACAATATCCTTCCTAAACCTTTTAAAAAATTTGACTTTTTTAATACTATCGTATAGTATTGTGTTACCAGAAACACTTTTAAACAGACATTTGTTGAAATTTAAGGGACCATAAGAGTTAATATTTACTTTGAACATTTTCTCAACTAATATGATTCATTTCATTTCCTCTGCATATCACAATTGCTGTGAGCTCAGCCTACCTTCTAATTGAGTTACTTATTTAAAGGGTGAAATGGCTTCTTAATAATTTCTTTAATTATTTAGCTACTTAACAGAGCTTAATCTTCTTGTCTAGAAAATAGTGATGTTAAAACAGGTAGTGTGTGATCCTAAGTGCTGGCATTATTTCTAGTTAATGATAATAAGCTAGAATATCCAGTAATGCTTTCGTATTTGTATTTAACTTGTTTTCTTTGTCTTTGTGTTACCTCTGTTCAAAATTCAGAGCATCAACATGTTGAAATAGACCATCTTTAACCACAAAAAGCACAGCTTAGCCCCAGACTCATTTATTTTGAATTAGGCGAGGTTGGCACCATCCCTGCATAGATGAATGGCTGTTGACTAAATTGTGTTGTGTTCTTCTAAATAGGAAACAGCTTTTTCTCCCCCCTGAACAAACACTGTCACTTTTATTAGCAATCGTTAATGGTTAGACATGAAGCTGGCTGTTCTCTTTATGTTACCCCAGTGATTACATATTCATTTACTATGTATGTATAACAAATAGGCTCCTTGTCTGTTCTCCTTGTGATCATTTTCAGATAACAATCCACAGCGAGTTTGTTTCTGAACTCTGACCCTATTGCTTGTGTGGTATCATCCTCTTTGTTAATTCATTTCTTGATCACATAGCTCTTGTGCCTAATATATTTTCATCATGCTCTGTAGCAAATTACCATTATTCTTATAGCCCAAAGCTCTTGTATTTACCTTCCTTAGAGTCAGTTTGGCAGTGACTACATCGTCATAGAGTGATACAGTAACAAGGTTCTTAAACAGGATGGAGGAAGGAAATGCTGGGCTATATTCTTAGTTTTTACATCCCAGAGGCTTGGCAGGGGGAGATGCTATGCCCGCTAAATCTGTTCACATCCAAGTGTTTTTAGAATCTTGGAATTTTTTGGGGGTGGGGAGCTCTTCATACTGTGGATGCATTGGAAAGCCGATAAAACAGATTGCCTGTAAGAAAGTCAATATAAAAATAGTCTGCAAGAATGCATGCCACAATCTGTGTTGTCTTATCTAGAAATTGTATCTGTCTCAGATTGACTTTCAAATTATTATGGTTATAAATATTAATCGATGGGAAGAAATTAGAAAAAGTGTAAAAGCATGTCTGTGAGTATTATATACGTATACATACATATTTAACACATACACAGTTTTGGATGAGAATTTCCTCTGTCTTGGCAGAAAAATTTAATTTGAAGTTTCCTTTTGAAATATGTATTAATTAAAGTACATGTAAGAGTTTTAAATATATTCTCTTTTGTGATAACAGTTTTGTAAGTCAAAGGTTAACCATGGAGACATATGTCAACCAGAGCATCCTCAGTGACTCACAAAAGCACTTAGAAATGCATTTGCTTTTGTATAACGTTTGAATGTGTACATAATATATAGCTACCATATATCAGGACATGAAAATAGAAGTAGACATTATTTATTAAGTGAAGAAGAAAAAGTAAGGCTGACATGGCATAAAGGAAAAGCTTTACTTAACCCAAATGAACTAGTAATTAAAGGAAAACAAACAGGTAAATATGATTACATTTGGCTCAAGTTGCTGTTCTAGTCAAAGTGAGTCATATTTCTCTTTTAAAATGCCCTTTTTTGGGTGAGAAATCAGTAGCACAAATTCTCTTTGGCTGATTTATCAACATTGAAGCTCTATTCCTGGAGAAAATCTCTCTGTAGTCTAGTTACTCAGTGCTTTTTATGAGTTTTCCTGTGTGTGTGTGTGTGTGTATGTGTGTGTGTGTGTGTGTTTTAATTAAAATGTTTTCTTTAGCATACTATTTGTAGGAGGGAAATATTTGAAAATGAAATTCGATAATCTCCTGGTCCTTTCTTCACATAGTTTAATTTCCTACATTGTGAAAAGTACTTTTAATTGGACAACTTAGGGAAGATGGTTCTGGGAGCAGCGGAGTGGAGCATGGAGACTAGAACATTCACGTAGTCTTCTTCAGTTGTTTAGATGGAAGCAAGTGAACCAGATCACTTTCTTTTCAACTACTATCATATGTTTAATGAATGGTTAGATTACTAGTAGACTTAGCATGGGTTTAGGGGTTAACAGTTCCCTATTGGGTATTGATTCAATTGTGCCAGGAAAGACTACCCATCCAAAAGAATTTCCCCTACTTGGAGAGAATCTTTTTAAAATGGAGACAAAACCCTTAGTTCTACAATTAGAGTTGAAGTCTAAAGAGGCAGCATTGCAAACAACTCATACTAATATTAAGGTGACTAGTTAAGTCAGCTCTTAAAAGCAGATTTAGAGGAAAGAGACATATATACTGAGAGCATGAAAACCCTAAGTACTTGGAGGGAGCAATTAAGAGGCTATAGTGGGTAAAGTTTGCTAAAAGGGAGCCTGAGATACCCTGATAAATATATATATGATTAGCAATTTCTAATATGTGCTTTCTGGTCAGAAAAATAAATGGAAAATTTTCACCAAGTAGGTTGGTGTGTGTAGTTACTGAAAAGATAAAAATTATATTAATATTTTGAAATAATGTCTATGAAAGGTATTTTTGCATTTAAAAGTATTAAAATTTGTTTTTAAATTGTGGCAAGTTTCATGAAAGAAAATCAAGACACAATGTAGTTAATTGACTATGGAAGGAAAAACCTACATTTATAGGTTTTATATAAATATGATATATATATATATAATTGTTGTAGAGGGAGTAACGATTTCATATTTCGATTAACTAAAGATGCCTTAGGTTGAAGTCATTAAATATTAGCAGTATTGAAAGCCACTAATTGCCATTAAACTTGGTATTTCACTTTATAAATGTGATGTGCTTAAATTAATGTGTTTAAATGAGATTATTATGAGAAAGAATATGACATATGTCCAGAAAAAAACTGGCTGACACTTTCTTTTATTTCTACTGCTGGTCAAATGCCTTCAAAAAAAAAAAAGTGCTTAAAAATACATTTAATAAAGCCTGAAAAAAAATTTAAAGATAAGAAGTCGATAAATACAGTGAAAAAAATATATATTAAATTTAAATATTCTACCAATATAAAATATTTATAAGGTGATATTTGGCTTAGGGCAATGAGATAAAGTGGGCAGGGTAGGGGAAAACTGCATACTTAGGTAGTTTCCAATTTCTTATTATATGCATTAGGCTTTTTTATTCTGTATTTAGGATTTTTTTTTAAGAACAGATAACCAGGTTTGAGTTTATTGAGTAAAAGGCTAAGAACATTTTTTAAAAATTTATTTTTTTGTGGTGACATTGGTTAATGAAATCGAGTAGGTTTTTTGACTCTTAAAAACCTATTGCTATATAGATTTCCCCAAAGATTTTCTAATTTACACTTATATCAGCCACATGTGGAAAGGTCTGTTTCATGGCAACTTCTCCATGGGCTACTAGACCCAGAAGTGAGGCAGTAAAGTTGTCCTCGGTATCTGCGGGGGAATGGTTCCAGGACTCCCGCAGATACCAAAATCTGCGGATGCTCAAGTCCCTCATGTAAAATGTTGTAGTTTGTGTATAATCCATTCACATTCTCCTGTATACTTTAGTCATCTCTAGATTACTTGTAATACCTAATACAATATAAATGCTGTGTAAATAGTTGTTACACTGTATCATTTAGGGTAGTGGTCCCCAACGTTTTTGGCATCAGAGACCAGTACTCCTATGAGTATCTAATGCCTGATGATCTGAGGCGGAGCTGAGGCAGTGATGCTAGCGCTAAGGAATGGCTGTAAATACAGATGAAGCTTTGCTTGCTCGCCGTTCACCTCCTGCTGTGCGGCCCAGTTCCTAATAGGCCACAGACTGGTACAGGTCTATGGCCGAGGAGATGGGGACCCCTGATTTAGGGGATAATGATAAGAAAAAAATGTCTATATGTGTTTAGTACAGACACAACCATCCTAGGCCTAACTGTATACTACACATCAGTAACAATGTAACATTAGTTTTTGTGGCACCTGTGGGTATGGAGGACCAAAGTATAAGGCAGACTTTTTTTTTTTTTTGCAGCCTCCATTTAATGTTTCTGTTCTTTACTTTCTTGACAAGGGCCAGCTCTGCTTGTTGATGACATTGGAGGAGCTGACGAGGCTTTCTCTTATTCATCTTCCAGTTGTATAGTTTTATTTTAGAATGCAGACTTTGGTTAGGTGTTATTGCTTTCTTTAAATCTTTTTCGATGAGTGTGAAAGTTTGTGGAAAGTTGTACATGAATGTGGTCCATATTAAATTTTTATTATTAATTTTGAGAACTGTGTATGCGTGAGGGTACATTCTTGTACAAGTATACATACACATATATGTTGAATATGTTTTTCTAAAATATTTTTTAAAAATTTGGAGAAAGAGTTTTGACTAGTCACTCTACTTTATTTTTATTGAAGTACTTATACTTAGGTTCTTAAGTGCTATCATTTTGAAAGAAAAATATATCTATTTTATTGCCATAGTCATGGGACTGAAAAACTAATAGTGTTTGCTGGTGTTTTAGACAAGTTGATAAATAACTTTTCATCGACTTTAAGTCAATTTTTTTTAATAGAGTCTAAGAGCATATCAGGCAGCTTATTTTACTTTTGGTTAATTCTGTTCTGCTTTATAAGGAGAAGAAACATGAACCTTTCTTGCTGATAGCCATTCACTGTCTGTCATTCAAAAATTTTCCTTGCTAGCTGAGAACTCTGATAATAACAACAGCAGCAGCGACAAATACTGAAATAGTGCTTTCTATGTGTTAGACACACTAATAGTCTTTACAACAATGCTATTACTATTAATAACACTAGGTACTATTACCCCCAGTTTATAGCTAATGAAACTAACTGAGGCATAGAGAGATTAAATCACTTGACTGAGGAGACGCAGCTAGTAAGTTGCTATGTCTCATACTGCCATTGCTACTCCAATATTCAAAGCACATTTTGAGACTCTTATCTGTATACTCCTTCTTAAACTTGGTCTATATAAATACTTGAAAGAGAAGAGCTTTTTACTCATTTAATAATTTGTTAAATATTTATCGGGCACGTGTCCTTTGCCAGAACTTGAGCTAAGTGGTAGGGGAAAAGAATGAATATGTAGTGCCTATTATTAAGTAAAAGACAGACTATAAATGATTATATGAGAACATATGTGTTACCATAGAAGTATTCATTTATTCAAATATTTGAGAGCTTGTGGTGCATCAGGCACTGTGCACTAGATATTTTTGGAAAATCAATGATTAAGAGGCAGTGTCTGCTCTCAAGGAGATTTTAGCTAATAGAGTCACTGGCATATGACCAGTTAAACTGTAATATAATACATGTTATAATGGTGGTATGCATAAAATTCATTGGGAATATTAAGATGGTGTCCCCAAGTCTTCTGAGAACATTTGAAGCCAATTTATTTGTGGGGATGGTGTTGAATTCTGTCCTGAAGAAGAGTTAAAATTTCTGAGTGGATAAATTAAGAAAGAGAGTTCAAAGCAGAGGCACAGAACTGTGACAACATGAGTATTACTGAGGTATGAGGGTGGAAAGGAAAATGAGGGTCAGGTTATGAAAAATCTTACATACCATGTGAAGGATTTCTGCTTGGGTCACTATTTTCTGCCATCTGATATCCTATCCTGGGATCCTGATCATATCCTCCAAATCTTTGGCCTTCGGATTTCTTCTTACCTTGTCTACACTATTTGCTTACTTCTCTTGGCCTTGCTTGAGTTTCTTGGTCCTTGTCTTTGATCTGTTTACAGCTTAGTACATTGTGTCCCTTTTCTGCTTGGAGCTCCTGAATTTGGGTTAGACATCTTGGAATTCTCCAGGAAGTAATAGAGTCACATGCATGGCAACTAGGGGAATTCTTTCCTTATGGAAAGAGTTTATTACCTGGGAATCGTCGTTTTACTGCACAATGCATTGGCTAGATCATGGGATCTTCTTGAGTGTGCACCAATTCAGTTCATTTCTTGCCCCAATTTCTGCTCTTTTGAGTAATTTCCTTGTCTCAAACTAGGCAGTAGAATTTTTTTTAAATAATTTTACAGGGTAGTAATACATACACAATTACGTCTGATAATAATTGAACAAAAACGGCCAAATATCTTTATGACAACAAAATCATGATGTCCAATTTCCCCCTAATGTTTGATAATTAGTTTTTATAATATAATCGCCTATTTCTTCTTTTCTGGATTCCTTGTCACTTACTTTTGTTAATTTTCCACTTTCATCTCCTAGAATTTTCCTTGTAAGTTCTGTATAATGTTATACTTATGTTTTTAAAGTATCATATGAGATTTTTTTGAAATGTATGCTTCTCAAATTATCCTTCTGTGTTTCTTTGCATAAAAATTAGGGCAGCATTTGCAACAATGTGAATGGACATTGAGGGTATTATGCTAAGTGAAATAAGTCAAAGAAACACAAATACTGTATGATTTTATCTATATGAGGAATTAGAAACAAACAAACAAACACAAAAAAACAAAACACGAAACTCATAGATATAGATTGATGGTTGTCAGAGACTGAGGGTAGGGGTTGGGTGAAATGGGTCAAAGTGGTCAAAGGTAAACTTTCAGTTACAAAAATAAGCCCGGAGATGTAGTGCACAGCATAGTGATTATAGTTAATAATACCGTATTGCATAGTTGAAAGTTGCTAAGAGAGTAGAGTAGATCTTAAAAGTTTCCAACACAAGAAAATAATTGTAACTGTGTGGTGATGGATGGTAACCAGGTTTATTGAGGTGATTATTTCACAATATATACATATGTCAAATTATTATTTTCTACACCTGAAACTAGTATAATATTTATGCCAATTGTATTGCATTTAATCTTTTCAGCTCTAAACACTGTTAGGCACACTATTAAATACATTTTTGTGAAATTCTGTTTTGGCATTTAAAAAGGAAGAGTTTTTGGTGAGAACTCAGAGTACAGTTTAAAAGAGATAAGTTAGCAAATTTAATAAAATGTAGCTGAGATACTGATATTTATGAGCTTAGAATTAGGGGTTTGTGGCCTAAGGATCATAGATTCTTCTTCCTTACATAATCAAAATTGTACAATCACTTAGCTTTCTGATAAAGTAAAGGTTGCTTAGATTTCTAGGTTCCGGATGGAGTTAAGGAGTAGAATATATTTGAAAAATAATACAAATAGGAATAGAATTATAAAAAAATTCTATTCCTTTTTGGTGGAAACCAAGAAAGAAAACCAAGTATCTCAGTCCATGTTCAGATACAACATTCAGTGATTAGTTCACACATAATTATTGTAGAATTCTTTTTGCCAGATCTACATAACAATGGTTAGCCTTGTTTAAAAGAGCTGGAAATTCAAATTCTATACTGAGCAGTACAGTTTGGTGTGAAGAACATTTTATTTGTAGTCAGATGTGTTAGGCTCTATTTTTGCCTGTGTAACCTATGAAAAGTCCTTTGGTATGTCTGGGCCTTTTCTTCACATCTGTGAAATAAAAAGTTACACTAGATGACTCTTACGGAACTTCCACAGAAAGATTCCGCAAGTGTATCCCAGAAGGAAAGGGGGGTGTTAGTGGTGGAAGACAGCATTCCTATGCCTCTGGCCCCCTACAGGAAACACAAAAAAGGTGAGGGCAATATTCTCCCTCACTTAAGTTTGGCATCCAAACGACATAACATTAAAACAAAGAGCTAGCCTATTGTCCTTGAGATTCAGGTGATGAAATATTTTCCTGAGGCGTAAATTCCCATTTTCTTCAAAAAGTTCCTCAAGCTTCTTAGATTTTATATTAAAAACTTAAAGTGTCTTGCACTAATTTTTATATTTATACTTTTGCTAAAAAGAAGATGCATGTTATTTACTTGCTCTTAGTACCTAACTTTTGTCAAAATGCAAATTATTAGTGTTGAGCCGCGATCATTAAAATAAACCCGTCTGCAACAAAACACCCCACTATATACCTAGATTAAATTATTATGTAATGAGAAGAATGACCATGGGATGATTCCCACAGTGATATCATCAAAATAATTTAAGCCTATAAATACCTGGCTATCAAGGGGGCAAGTAGTTAAATAAATATAAATATATTTATGCATTTGCTGGGATGATATCATGCTGGTACATCATTTTTTTTTTTTACTGGCTTAACGTTTTCTAATTTAAGATGAAGGCCAAGTAAGAATATTGCTGCAATGTCACAGTGTATAATTATTGGACAGCCAGAAGCAATTTTTAAAGCAAATTTCACACTATCTCTGAGACTAGCGTCATACATTGCTAGTTTGAATTAGTTTGTGAAAGTTATTTATATATCAGACACTTTAAATTAATGAGAGATAGCATTCCATTAATAAATTAGGCCTGGAAATTTATGTTTGCAAAGGTGATATAGCTACAAATAGATATGTTGAACAAAGATAACAATTTAGATTTTTATTTTCTTTTGTGACAATTTACTTATAAATTATTTTCGCCTTTTGTGTGTTGGTTTCTTTCTTTCTTTTTTTTTCATTAAGACCTGAAGATTAGCTTTAAATATCCACTGGAAGACAATTAACATGATTGGACTTAACTTCCCACAGGATCTTCTCTATTATCTCTTGCTTCCCACACCAATTCAAGTCAATTCCATTTGTGCCCCCTATGCCAGTTCTTCTCTTATCATCCTTGACTCCATTTCCTATAACAACTTTTAAGTAACTCTTGGCTGGGGGCTTGGTAATTATAAGAGGGGAACCTCCATATTCCTAAGCAATGTAAGGAGCAATAAATGAAAAGGACAATCCTAACATCACTACTCTTTACTGTGTAATCTTATTTATATATTTTTTCTTATAGAGTACCTTAGACAAGACACTGGTATGCTGATTTTTCAAGAATCCAAGCAGAAAATGAAGCTATGGTGGTGGGATCATGGCAACACAGGCAGGGCTTAAACAATATGCGTGGTCAGCTGGCAGAGATCTGGAAAGAGCAAGATTGTCATAGGACTGAAGATAAATAAAGGATTGTTTAGAAGCAGGATCTACAGACAAGGAAGTCTGCGGTTTGGTTAGCAGGCAAAAACTGAGTGGAAATATAGAAAAGCAAACTCAAGCCAGGAGTTTTCAGGGAGCAACATGGACAGCTCCCAGAGCCACCTCTGAATGTAGCTGTTTGCACTAATAGCTGCCTCTGGCAGCCCAGGTATGGACAGTGGTAGTTCTTGGCTCAATAACTACAGACTTGAAGTGGATTTGAAGTTGATAATAATTAGTGAATGCTTCTTTGCATGAACTGTAGAAGTACAATAGTCAGTATATTATAACATGCATAACTTGTAGTTTTGAGGTTGAATGATTAAGCTTGGCCTCAAGGATTGGAAAGGTGTGATAGTATCTTGTAGACCTCTATGGAATTTGGGAAGCAGTAAGTCAAGATGGTTAAGAGTGCAGGCATTCCTGGCTTTGAATATCAGCTCTACTTTCTAGTTATCTGAGTTACTTATTCTTTCCAAGGCACAATGTCTACATCATGAACACATTCCATTTATAACACATGAATGATAATAACAGTAGTGATACTAGAGGGTTCTTGAGAGAATTAAGTGTTAGTATTTATTATTACAACAACAACAACAATAATAACTAATAATAATTGTAGTAGCATATGGCATTTACTATATAATGTAATCTTACTTATTCTACCAAACTGAATGGCTACACCATCACATGAGCCTGAGGATCCTGGTGAATGTCTTAAGTATGCCAGGCTTGTTTGTATAAAAGGCTTTATAAAAGTTAATGGATACTAATTCTTACATCAGAGAAATGTGGTAAAGCCTCTATACTTTGGCTTGTATGAAAACCACTATTAAAATGCTTAATACAAATTAACAATCAGAACTTCAAATCTAAAGGTATAAATGTGTCTGGTTCCTTGAGTGACCAAAGCTAAGACTGGCAGCTTCAATTTAGGGATGTGTATGGTGATCTCAGATTCACTTCTTTTAGGCTTGGTTGCTTCTTAATCTTGTAATGAAATACTTTAAACAACCTATTTAAGTCTACTGTACAGTAATACAGTCAGCATTTGAATGAACTGAGTGGGAATAGTAACAAGTTTGCTACAAAAACTCGTGATTCTAATAACTAGTTGTGTGTGACTGTGGGATGTGTGTATGTGTATGAAGGAGGGAGGGAGAGAGGGGGGAGAGAGAGAGAGAGAGAGAGAAAGAGAGAGAGAGACACACACACATACACACACACACACACACACACACACACACACACACACAGAGAATTATATAATGAAGAGTTGTCAGGATATTTTTTGAACCAGAATAGCTTAAATTTGAATTTCTGAACAGAAACTTACTTCACCTGGGCAAGTCACTGAACTTTCTCCAACCTCTGATCCTGCCTCAGCAAAATGTAGATAATATTTATTTTGAGAGTTGTTATGAAATTAGAGATGACATATAGTAAGCATTCAATAAATGGCAGCTATAATTATTTTCATTAAATTAATGTACAAATTCAACCAGTCATTTGTACCAAATTTGTTTATATTAAAAATTCTCTTCTTTTGTGGTTTTGCCAGAGGTTAAAATTATTCCTTTAAAGAGCCTTCTTTAATAATGGCCTTGATTTTTAAAGTTAAAATGTTTTTAGAGTTTAGTTTATCTGATTTAAATATGTAAGTGCACATTCCCCTACTTTTTGATGATATTTTTAACTGAAATCTTAATAGTTGCTTTTAGACATTTCCATAAACAATGTTTACACTTTATTGCTTTTTCAGGTCACATGACAGTACATATTTGTATGTCGTAATTGAAAAGTCTACATGGCTATTGAATTTAAACAGGCTGTTCTTTTCATTAACTTTTACATTTTCTGTATTATTACATTTAAATGAACTTCTCCTTTAAAAAAAGTCTTAAAAAAAAAAAAAACTTCTTTGTCCCAGGGAAAACACATTTTCCTTGGTGGGATGAATCACTGTAGACTGATTCATCTTCCTCTCAGGGCGGAAGCTTGGTCTAGTGGTTCAAGCTGTGATGTGTGAGTCAGTTGTTCTGGTTCCATTCCCCTTTGGCTCTTCAGTAGTTGGTTAATTCCCTTGTCCAATGGAGATGCCACCTCCCCTGTATACTTCACAGGGGGACTGTCAGAAGTGATTAATTTTTACCAGGGAGAGTGGGGAATGGGATGATGGGGAAAAGTGAAAAAAACATTAGTCCTCATTTAAAGCAACACATTCAGTCGTTACTTTTCCCCCTGGATCAATGTTGACTTCGGGGATTCAGTGGTAAATGAGAAGTGGTTGGATACTGGGACTTCAATTGCAGACCAGAGGAGATAATTACCTATATATATCCCTTCTCCAGTAGTGACACTGAAATGACTTAATAGGCAGTGAGGATTGATTACTAATCTGAAGCTTGGAGGCCTGCTAAAGCTTTTATTACAATGATATTTTTCTTTTAAACACCATTTAACTGAAGCTTTTCTCAGTATAGCTTTATTCTCTGACAGAAGGGGTATGCAGGGCTAATAGCAAACATATTGTTAGTACTTTATATTACTCAGTAAGCTTTCAGTTCAAAACAGGCTATAGATTTTACATTTAGCATATAGAGTAAGGTGAGTTTTAAAGAAAACTACATGTCATTACACAGGTATTTGCAAAAGAATCCATAAAAAGAAGAAATTTTCTTTAAAGGTACATCAGTAGAATTATAAACTCAGCATTAGAATAAGCTAGTTATCTATTTATTAAATAAAGATATGCCAAAGTACTCTTCATAGTTTCATGACTTGGTATGTTGTTTATTTAAACGTAGAGGCAAAGTATTAGGAGTCAGTTTATGTACATGCACAAATTATTGTTTAATTTTTCTCCAACTCTGGGCTCTTTGGATGTTAAAATGAATATATATATTTTTTCTCATAGTGTTTTCCCTATCTGTACCATTTGCAGGGGCGCTTTCATTGGAGCCTTAATTTTTATTGTGTCTTAGTTTGGATTCTTCTAGGCGACCCTAAGACAAGGACTTGAGTATAATCAGTTTATTTGGGAGATGATTCCAGACACTAGAGGAATGAGAAAGGGAGACAGAGAAGAGAAGGAAGTCAAGAGTGTTATCAATTAAGTTACTGCAGTGTGTGGCTGCAGCCCAATCTGACTGGGAATCTCTGAGATACATGCCTCAGAGTTATCCTCACAGAGGGACAAGGAAGCTGAAGTATAATCCCCATCCGGAAGTGGCTGAGGGCTATTTCCTGAGGCCTTAACTCTCTTACAGCTTGCCCATGCATAGGTAGAACATGCTCCCATGTCTGGAAAAAACTTGCAGGCAAGGAGATGCAGGTGTTCCTAAGCAGTCTTCAAAGTAGGAGGTGGTGCCAGGGGAATATGAGCAGGCATTGACACAGTCTGCCACATATTCTTTCCTTCCTAGTTACTTTTTTCTGGCAGAAATTTCTCCCAGGTCTCTGACAATACATCTGTCTCGCTTCTTCCTTTGGAAGTATTGCCAAATTAGCTTCTTATTCTATTTTTTTTTTTTTAACAAATTGTGACTAATATACATAACATAAAATTTACCATATTAATCATTTTTAAGTGTACAGTTTAGTGGCATTAAGTACATTTACAATGTTGTACAACCATCACTGCTATCAATTTCCAGAACTTTTTCATCATTTCAAACTAAAACTGTACCCATTAAACAATAACCCCCATTCCCCTCTCCTGAGCCCCTGGTAAACACTATTCTATTTTCTGTCTCTATGAATTTGACTATTCTAGGTATCTGATATAAGTGGAATTGCACAATATTTGTCCTTTTGTGTCTGGCTTATTTCATTTAGCATAATGTTTTTAAGGGTCATCCATGTTGTGGCATGAATCAGAATTTTATTCCTTTTTAATATTCCATTGTATGTACACACCACATTTTATCTGTTCATTTGTTGATGGACACTGGATTGTTTTCATCTTTGGCTATTGTGAATAATGTTGCTATGAACTCTGGTGTACAAATATATATTCAGGTCCCTACTCTCAATTCTTTTGGTTATATACGTAGGAGTAGAGCTTATGTTTAATTTTTGAGGAACTGCCATACTGTTTTCCACAGCAGCTGAACCATTTTACATTCTCATCAGTCAACAAGGATTCCAACTTCCCCACATCTTCATTAACACTTGTTATTTTATGTATTTTTTTATAAGAGCCATTTTAATAGGTGTGAAGTGTTATTCTATCTCATAAGTTATGTTAACCTTACTTTATCTCTATTCTTTGAACATCTTTGGTACAGAGAAAAGCACACTTTAAAATCTTTATATAAAATTTAGTTGACCTAAAATGTTCTTTTAGCTAAACTTTTACTTTTTCTGTCATAAATTGATAAAGTACCATTACTGACAATTTGGAAAATAAAAAAATATATAGAACAGATAACAAAATTCACCTCTAGGCTTATGAAGTAAATATAATTGATGAAAAAGATAATTTATTTAATAAATTACTAAAAAATTTATTTTTAAATAATTTTTAATAATTTGGTGATTTTTAAAGCTTGGACCTCAAAGCAGACAGTCTTAGAGTTAATCCTGACCCAATATCTGTTTGATTTTGGGAAAGTTACATGAACTCTCAAAACCTCAATTTACCTACCTATAAATATGGAATTAATAATAATAACTTAGGGTTGTTGTGGGATTAAGTGTAATGGTATGTTATCAAATAAGTTATTAGAAAAATAGACCTAGGGCCTGCCACTATATAATAGTCTAGTGGGCAAAGAAATCACTAATGAATATATACAATTGCCAACCAAGAAAAGTTCTGGGAAGAAATAAAAACACAGTTCTAAGACAGTTTATAAAAAAAGGTCTGACCTAGTCAAGGGTCTCAGATCTTTCTTAGGAAGTGATGTTTGAAGGCATCTGAAGATTTGAAGAGGAGTTAACTAGCCAAATATTGGATAAGGGTAGTTGTGAGGGGACAGTTGTTTTATGATGGATGTTGATACAAAGGGAATATACAGGAAATAACACTAAATTCAAGATTGGAAACTCAGAAATGATTTATGGAAGCGGAGATATTAAGCTTTTTTTGAAGGAGGAGATTTTGCTGGGTAGAAATTGGAAGAAGGCAGACAGTACACTCCAGGTAGAAGGAGCATTTTAGGAACTTTATCCAGATTCTTTAGAAGTTGAATTATCATCTGGTGTACTGGGATACTAAAGTGTAAAGAAGGAGCAGTGGTAGGTTAAAATGGAGAAGTGAGCAGAGGCCAAATGATGAAGGGTGTTAAAGCTGTGTGGAATCTAGATTTTTATCTGTGAGCAGTGGGGAGCTATCAAAGGAGTTATGGAGGAATATGACCAGATTTGCATTTTTAAAATAATACTCTGCAGGAAATATGAGAAATGAATTGAAAGTTGGGTGAAATTGGAAGCAGGGAAACCAATTAAGGGCATAAGGCAATTATTTTGATAGTTCTTTCAGGAGATGATGAGGACCTGGATTAAAGCTGTAATTGTGGGGGTGATAAGGATGGAGAATTTCAAGAGATTAAGTGTTAGAATAGCACTTAGTGACTCTTGGGATACTGAAAATGAGGGAGAGACATATAGAATAATGTGAGATTTCTGGCTTGCGTGATTGGAAGGAATGGAAATATAGAGTAAGTGTGCCCTGTCCCTTTTTGAATGTAGAGGAAGAAATGGAGACAAAGGATTTCAGTTTGGACATGTTGACTGTAAAGTGGTTGAAGGCCATATATTAGCTTGAAAGTAATGAAAATTTTCTGAACTAGAAATGCAAATCTTAGAGACATTAGTTCATAAATGGGAATTGAAGCCAATGAAATGTCCTCCCAGCCCCCACTAATTTCTACCTCATCTATTCTTCTCAAGGGTAACTCCTTATACTTTGTGTTTCAGCTTAAAGTTACTTCTGACAAGGGGCTTTCCCTCTTACTCAAGTAGGAGGCACCATGTCCTGAGTCTCTTGACCCTCAGCAATCATCTCCTTAAATGCTTGTCCTCCCAGCAAGATCACTGAGGGCAGGTACTATGCTCTTATCATTCCCTTCAGTGTACCCAGTGTCTAGCAGGATGCTTGGCACATGGGAGATACTTAAGCAATACACGTTGATTGAGTGATTGAATAAATGAATAAAGAAAATTGTTTAGGAAAAATGAGTACCATGAGAAGAAAACCTCAGGGTCAAATTGAGAGAGGGAGAGAGAGAGATCAAATAAGATGAACATTTAAAGTGTCCTTTAAGAGCCAATTATTGATCTTGGCCATTGTATGTTGTATTTCCTTCTGTTTCTTTCTTTCTTTTTGGTATGTAGTTAAAAAATTTAACATAGTTATTATTCCATATACACAAAATTGGTTTTTTCCCACTTAATAGTTCAACACAACTATTTTCTTATATTTGAAATGTCTTTATTTTTTACTTAGACTTTATTTAATTTTTTAGGTTAGACACTAAGTTCATAGGCACTCCTTTGCTATATAGCAGTGCATTTTATTTATACAGGGATGGTTTCAGAATTTCTATCAGTTCATCTTTAAGCAATTGGTCATTCACATGTGCATACAGTCATTTAAAAATGTGAGGTTATATATAGGATTTGAATGTCGACCTCACAGAACTCATTGTAGGATGGAGGAGACAGTCATGAACACAATTAACTATCAAAAGATGAGTACTCTAATAGAGGTCTATGCTAAGTACCATACACCTACAATGAGTGAGGGAGCACCCTACAAATGTTCACTTAAGTAAATGCCTGCTTCAGGGTGATATTTTATTTTTTATTTTTATTTTTTATTGTGTCTTTAAAATATCACAGGTAAGTCTGAGGAATCATCTGACATCTTGGCATTTTTGTAGCTGGACAACTTTGACCTTATTAATCAGCCTGCTGAACTGTTCTTTTTTCAGAAACATAAATACCATCCAAATTTTTTCTGATATCCTTGTTTTTAGCTGTTGCAACATGTTGAATCAAAAGGAGCTGATTTTGATACATGTTCAATGTCATTTCTTTCAAGAATTAACTCATCTTTCTGGGTTTGAGATACTGAACAGGCAACACCTGACCTCATCCAAACCCTGCAGATGTATTTCTCACCCAAGAACTTTCGAATTTCAACAAGAGAACCATTCTCTTGAAAAATGATGTTGATCGGGAAGTGAGCATACACAGACCTCATCTTGTAATGGAAGCCCAGTGTAATATCCTCGATCATGTTCCCTTGATCATGTTCTGTACACAACTATGGATAGTGCGAACAGTAGCCACTTCCTTTCTGTTTCTCCACTATTTGTCAATCTGGAGCCTCTCCTTTTTCTTTTCAATGAGACTGAATTCTACACTGATGTGACTGAAGTCTCTCCACAGGGTGCTTCTGGGGCCCTTCACAGTAACTGAGCCTCCCTTCAGAGAGATGTCCACATTTTCTGGAATGTCGACAGTCTGATTGCTAAGATTGGTCTTCATCCTTGCAGTAGATGCAGCAAAAGTTGTGTTCTCTTCTTAATTTTGTATAATTAAATACAAATACAGTTGTGTTCTCTTCTTAATTTTGTATAATGTACAATTCTAGTTTTGAATATTTCTCTTTTTAAACTTTAGAACATATGTTTGCTTACTTCTCTACTTAGAGGGAAGGAAAAATGGCATTTATCAATTACTTGCTATGTACTTGGCACTGTATAAGGTGAAATTATTCATATCATTTATTTAAATCTTCATTATTTCCTTTAAAACAGCTGTAGTTATCCTTGTTTGACAGAAGAGGAAATTAAGGCTCAGAAAAGTTAAATTATCTGCCCTTGATTATGTGAATCATAAGTAAGGAATTCAGGGAAAGAGTATTCAAATCAAGGTCTGCCTAATACAAAGGACCTTGTGCTTTTATTATATTCTAAATATGTAACTCAGTCTGATTCTTAAAGAACATTAAGATCTTGAAAAGAGACTTTTGTATATGTAGAACATCTATATAGCTATACCACATTTCACATACAATGTTTTAATATGTTATCGTGCCCAATAAAGCTATTATTTGGTTTTCCATGCTAATATGGAAATGTTATGACACAGAAAATGACATTTGTAGGTAACCTCATACTTTCTTTCTGTCAATAGTTTTACCCTCTTCCCTTCCTCCCCTATGAAGACTCTTCCCAGATCTATTAAATAGAAGAAAAACGACAAGCTCATTTGAGTCTCAATTGTCTTAAATGCCTTGTGGTAGCAGTAATGATAGACAATAAATCTCCCTAACAAATTATTGGTCAAAGGAAGAACACAGCAATACTTGAGTAGTGATCTTCAGTTGTTTTCTGTATGTACATTGCATTTTCCCGACCAGAACAGCATTCCTCAGGCAATGCCCTTTCCATTTCCTTCTCCTCCTCCACCTCCCCCTCCCCTTACATTTCTCTTCTTGTCCCTCTCCCTTTCTTTTTCTCCTTTTCTCCCTTTTTCTCTTCTGCAGCTTCTCACCAGAGTACAGGATATAGAGTAAGTCCTTTATAAATATATGTTCAGTTGACAGGAGCGGGAGCCAGCTGAGCTGATCTCATACTATGTCAGCTGCTGAATAATAGAGAGTGGTCTGTGTGATTAATGTATTTATGTATTCAACTTATATTAGCAATATCCTCCTTGCCATCTTTCTACCCCGTGTCCTCATCCCTCAGCCATGCATTTGTAGAAAGGCACTCTATAAAGTGTGCTTATTAATAAAACAAGCAAGAGGAGGCATGCACTGTAATAAAGGTGTTAGGGAGTTATTTATCTGAAAATATATAAACAATTCATGTAAATGTTCTGCTTCACACGTATACACAGATTGTAGATGTAGCCAATCAACAGTTCCTCAGCAAAAGCTGAGATTGAAAAGGACATATTAATAAGAAGTTGATGTTACTACCCCAGCTAAGTGTAGTTTTATTTTCTTTAATGTTTCTTAGGAATGTTACACACAATGTAGTTAAAAATGTCTCTATTCAAAGTCATATCTGATATTTGATTTCATAGAAATGCATTGTGTAAAGCAATAAGCAATGATTCCTTTTAATTAAAATAACCCAAGCTGAAAAACAACCTTAGAAAAAATTATAAGTAACTGTTCTTTAGTTACCAGGAAGAGAGACAAAACATTTTCTGGATGATGCTCCTATCTTTTCTTTTTAAAAACTACTTTATTGAGATATGATTGACATGTAAAAAGTTGTACGTATTTAATATATACAACTTGATGAGTTTGGGATAAATATACGAAACCATCACCACCATTAAGGCCATAGACATATCCAAAGTCTTTCAGTTTCTTCCGGCTTCCTATGTTATTATCATTTTTTGGTGTGTGTAGTAAGAACACTTACATAAGATCTGCTTTCTAAGCAAATTTTAATCTTCTATCTTTTCAAGCAGAGATAGAACCAGTTAGGATTATTCAGTTTTTACATGCACACCAATACAGAAAGGATATTGTAGGTCAGGTCTACTTAGATTTAGTTGTATTAGGTACAACAATGCTTAAATTACTTAAGGTAGTACCTTTTAGCAAAAGGGATTTTATGAGACTCACTTGATTCATACAATTTATGAAGGGTTATAACTAATATTTACAAAGTAGACATAGCTATCTACATGTTTTTTTGGTTACGCTATAAATTTTTTAGACCATCAAAATCTTTTTTTTTTTTTCATATGGAAAATTGGCATCTCTCCACTGGCCAGGAGTAGCTAGTCATCCTTAATGAAGCACACGCTGTTTTGTTGGCTCAATTCTCTGGGGTCTGCCTGTGTCTTGATTTCTGGATCTATCCCACAATGTCTTGATCTATTTCTTCAGAAACTCTGGCTGTTGGCCTATAGAAAATTGTTGCTTGGCAAATTGTAGGGACTTTAGTGTTCTCATTGTAGACCCTTTTGGGTTAAAGCCAAGGTTTTGACAGTGTGAAACGCTTCTGGGTTTACTGTGGGGGCCGTCCTTGTCCTTGCTGGTGGCTTTCTATATTCTATCTTTAGCTATCTGGTGTGTCCTCTGTTTCTTCACCTCGTGGAATGGGAGATGTTGGATTTAATTCTTATGGAAAACCAGCAATTTTTGTCAGGGAAAGTTTTACTGGAAGTATTATATGGAAGACTAACTCCTTTAGGAAATACTTCCTACATAGCCTGGTACCTGGGAACAGAGATTCATAGGTTTCTTTACTTTCAAGCAATCCATAGCCATAGCTGTGCTATGCTCCTAGGATCAAAGGGCCTTTGATCATCCTTTTATTTTAAGTAATATCAGTCGATTGCTAACTAAAATATGCTAGTTATACTTTCTATTCAGATATGTTTTATTTAATCTTGGTTATTCATTCAATTTTGGGATGACAGTTCTAAAGCATTCTTTTTTTTTTGTGACTCCTAGCTCTTTTTGCAACTTTACTGTTCAGCTCAATAATGGATGGAGATGAACACCTGACCCAAAGCCACTCTGTGTTGACCTGCTAATGGATAGTCAGATTCTCTTTCTGGGAATTTGAATAATGAGGGATCCAGACCAGTCATTTGGCAGTGACCTATGGCTCTATATATGGCCATGAAGACATCAGGCTAATGGCCATGTTGGAACTTTGGCTGGACTTTGGTCAAATTCCAACTCTAATCAACCATATGAGCAAAAGGGTCTGGTACTACGATTGATACATTAAAGGAGTTGTTTCTCTACCAGAAAATAAATGGGGCATAGAAAACAATAATAAATGTCTCCTCACATTTTTTAATATTTGAGAATTTGGCATATTATTTACCTGTCTCACTATCTCATTGACTTTTCTTTTCCCTGCTAAGAGTCATGGATCTAAGAGACTAATATTATTTGGGTAAGTAATGCATGTGCTCATTGTTAGGAAAATTATAAAGAAGTCTCAAGGTAGGCTAGTTTTGCAATATACTTAAAATAATACTGGACTTGGGATGGCTACACATGACATTATAAGGTACTTTCCTAAGCTTGTCTGTTGCTCAAGAGAAATGAACTGCAAGACAATGAATAAATAGCTGGAGTCCTGGAAAGAGCAGGGAGTATTCCCATGGGAAATGTTCACCAGGCCAGTTTGGAAAAATGTCATGGGTAAATCACCATTTTTATTCCATATTTAAATAGTTGCTGGTATTGGCATCTTGTTGCTCAGAACAGAAGTTAAACTCTAGAGGAGTGGGAGGGCTCTAATCTCCTAAAAGCACAAAGACTTTATTCCTGGAGGCTCCGAACTTATCTATGATTAAGTAGAGGCAATATAACTGAAGCCAATTTGGACAGCCTCAGAGAGTAGAATTATCTGTTGTACAGGGGAAAATAATGACTGCCACTTGTTGTGTGACAACATGTGCTGAAAATGATATTAGGTAATTTATTATTTCTATACTTATAGTAAGCATGCAGCATAGGTATTATTATTTTTATTTTACATACCAGGAAATTAATGTTTAGAGAGATTGTCTCGTTATTTGCTAGTGAATGAAATGAAAACCCAGGCCTTTTGATTTCAAAGACAGTCCTAAAAGAACCCTGCTTTGTCACACTTTGGAGGATTTCTTATATTTTTCAATAAAACCCAGCACACAGAATAGATCATCTACACTTTACTTTTGGACAAATGGAAAAGTGACTGAGTCCTTAGATGTATCCTAAAACAAACAATAAAAACATCCAAAATACCACATTGTGACCAACTTTCATAACAACCAATTTCATAATGTCATCCTTCAATCAAAAACATCCAATGAATCCCCTAGAGGAGAAAGTCTATGCTATTTAGATTGACATTCAAAGCTCTTGGCCAGGTCTATAGCCATGCTACCCTGAACAAGCCCAATCCCGTCTGATCTCGGAAGCTAAGCAGGGTCGGGCCTGGTTAGTACTCGGATGGGAGACCACCTAGGAAGACCAGGTGCTGTAGGCATAAAAAATAAAAAATAAGGGATTGTAAGCTGACCAGGTCCTTGCAATCTGTGAGGTCAACCAAGGGTTGCCTTGCCTAAAAAAATTTAAAAAACAAAACAAAACAAAAACAAAAACAAAGCTCTTGGCCAGAATAGTCTCTGAAATGCTCACTATGAACTAATCTTATCTTTCTAGACTCCTCCCAGTAGAATATTAATCTTGGGCTGCATCCAAACCTGACGTTCTGCTTTTCTCTTTGCTTTTGCTTGCCACCACCAGCCACCACCACAACCTCTTCCTCTGTGTGAAACAGTCCTCATTTGCTTTATTCTTTGAATTTTTATGTTTTTAGTCTGTATTTTGTATATGGCTAAATATATTATAGCCCACTATAATTATTTAAGAATCTCTACTAGAGTCTCTTTATCTGGAAGAAGGGAGCATGTCTTAAATGTCTTTCCTTACACATGGCCAAATATTTTATTCCATGATTATTATAATCAAGTTAACAGATTCTCACTTGATACGATAATGATAATAGCTATTACTTATTGAGTATATATTATGTGCAAGATAGTGTGAGGCATTTTATATAAATTATTTATTTCTCAGTCCATGATAATGCTTTTGGGGAGGAAGGCATTGAAGTGGCTGGCCTGTGACTCTATCTTCCCTGATTACTAGGGGAACACTCCTGGGAAGAAAAAAAGTGATGGCAGGTGGCTCAATATAGTCTCCTTGGAAACATAAAAAATGGACTTCCAGTGAAAAAGATTAGTAATTTTTTCTAGTAGGATATTCCTAGTCTATGGATGCCTTCAGGAGGATGTTCCTATTTTAGGATTACTTATCGTAAGCAAACCAATTGATGGACTTATGAAGCATGGCTCCCTGGTGACTATCATGTATGAACTATCTGGGGATATAAAATGGAAGTGTCTTATAACTTGAATGCTCCTCACTATGTGGAGTTTCCTTAGAGATCTCATCTATTATTTTGGGCCAGGGAGCACATGTCTAAAGCACAAAGAAAGAACCTAGGATACCAGAGACTGTTTCAGACTTCTCTCTGCTTTGCCTCTACCTCTTAATTGTTTATATCTCCTGGAATTTGTGAATGAATATGCTGTATTACATGGGAAAGTAGACTTAAAGTTGAAGACAGAATAAAGATTGCTAATCTACTGACCTTAAAATAGGGAGATTATCCTGGATTGTCTAGGTGAGCTCAGTGTAATCACAAGGATTCTTAAATGTGGAGGACAGAGACAGCAGAATCAGTGATGCGATGTGAGAAAGACAGCCAGTCATTGCCGGCTTTGAAGACAGAAGTGGTCACAACCCAAGCAATGCAACCAATTTCTAGAAGCTGGGATAACCAAGGAAGTGGATTCTTCTTAGAACTTTCAGAAGGAATGCAACAGCCCTGACATCTTGATTTTATTCAATGAGATCTGCTGCAGACTTCTGACCTCCAGAACTGCAAGATAAATTTGTGTTATTTTAAGGCACTAATTCCATGGTAATTTGTTACAGCAGCAATAAAAACTAATACTATAGGATATATCCTACATATCTCCATTTGTAAGATTACTTGCCCAAGCTGACTGACTGTTAAGTACGTTTAAAGCCTACATTTCAAGCCAGGTCAGCTGACCTTAAGGTCTGTATTCTTCTGCTCTGTTTCACAAACTCTGCCCTTATTAAAGAATGCCCCTGTAGAATTTTCTCTTGGATGGTAGTTAGAGTTCCTGGTTTTCTGTTTTTATTTATAACACTTTCTTCTGTTGCATTCAAGTTTGCTTGCTTCCTAGTAGGGGAAATCATTTCCACTCACTGTCATACCTAGCAGAGACTTTCTTCCAGGTTTTTAAATGGGACTTAAAAAGTAGAATTAAAATTACTCTGAATATTAATTTGAGCTGTTGCAGTAAGAGTGATTCTGATTCAGAAGTCATATAAATTAAAAATATTTGCAAATCTTTGAGAAAGAAAAATTTCTTACCTGCCTAAATTAAATAAAGTTAAATTTAATTCATACGAATATACCAAGTTAGTGTGGCATGGCTTTAAATAGTATCTTATGTCAAGAACAATTTTTACTGTTTACAAGATTAGATAAGAAGTGTTTGGAGCCAGAATAACTTTTGTTTAAATTCAAGTTTCTACTTATTTGTGTGATCCTGCAATGATTATCTCTGAGCTTAATTTCTTGACTTTTAAAATGGTGATAACTAAGGTTCAACTGAGAATTCATGTGGAAAACATTGTAATCCATAAAACACTATATAAACATAAGGTGTAATAATTGATATTGTTATGAGATTTGAGAGGGAATATATGCTCATTTGCTCTAGGAAAAGTTTGGCTGATTATCATTTCCCTAAGGAATTACTACTGTCAATTTTGTTTGAACAATTACTGGCTGATCAAGGAAAAATTATGAATCGGTTTCAACAATACACATTATTATTACCTTTCCCAAACTAATTTAGCACACAGAGGTCCCTCAGTGTTCAGAACTCATAACATTTATTGTTTATAACAGTGGTTCACAAACTTGACTACATATGAAAGTCATAGGAGGAAATTTAGAAAAAATCCTGGGCCCCATGCTGAAATACTCTGATTCTATGTTTTATTTTTATTATTTTTTAAAATTTCTGATGATTCTGGTTGCTATGTAGGTTTGGATACCACTCATCTATGCCAGTCTTTTGATAATCAGTAGTCTTATTTAACTTGTTCTGGTAGGTAATTTTTCATGTTTAAAAATTTTTTCTCAGTTACCTTGTGAGCTTTGCATTTTGACAAAGGTGGTTTGCACCAAATATTATTGCTGATTATGTTTACATAAGGAAAATTACTAAATTTCTCATAGGCCACAAGTAGTGGTTTATACTGAAATTATTTGGAAAGATAATAGTGAGTTTTAATTATTCATAACATGCATAGGAAACTTAGAACTTGACAAAACCATGGAAATTATCTTCAATCTCTTTTTTCCCCTCTTCCCCAGATAAAGAAACTTAGGCCAAGAAAAGTTAAAAGGCTCATCTAAGATGTTTATACTAGCCACCAGGACTAGAATTCCCAGATCTTGCCTTTTCTTTTTATTCAAGGTATGTGTAGAAGGCATAATTGAAATTCACAAATAGTCAAATTCCTAATCGTAGCAGAAAGTCAATCTTCTTTCTTTTACTAGAATTCTTAATAAGTGGCAAAATTCATAGACTATAATTTAAAAATTTCCTCCTCGAGTAGTATATGGTGGATGTGCTCGGCAAGCATTTACAAAATTTGGGAAGTGAAGGAGAACCATCTGAATCTGCAAGAGTGTTTATACCTTCAATTGTTTTTATTTTGCTTTTCCTGTTCTCCTATACATTACCCAGCATGGAAATTACTGCAATATTAACATCATTCATGGAACTGATCCAAACTGAAGTGAATAAATTGAACATTAATGGAACTGCTCTTCCAACATCATTCATGGAACTGATCCAAACTGAAGTGAATAAATTGAACATTAAAATGCATAATAAAGATCATATACAGAAACAAAAGAAAATTTCAACCTTGCTAAATAATGAAGCATTTTTCTACCCATGGTTTCATGCAACCAGATACAGGAAGAAATTCCTCTTCTATGAGTTTTTGAAAAGTAGATTGGGAATGTTTCAAGAATTACACATTTCAGGAAGAAGGTTCCATTTATTCTAAATTTCTCTTTTGTCTGCTCCTGAAGTAGCATAAATGATCTTTTTTTGTTGTTTTTTTTTGTTTGTTTGTTTTTGTAATTCTTATTAGACTCTACATTTTTTTAAGGCATAGATTGAGTCTTATTCATCTTCGACCTTCTAGCACTTACCTCATGATTGACTGTCAAGAAATATCTGTTCAACTGAACTGATAAAGAAATAAAACAAAAAACTTGAGAGCCATAGTTAAACAAAAATTTTCCAACTTCAAAGCTATTTTCATTTCCAACAATATTCCAATGAAAACTTTTCTTGTACTAAAATTTAAATAGAAGTTGGTTTCTTTGCCCTTTTTATTAGATTAATTTTCATTTGGCTTTTGACAATGAAATTTGTAAAAATCAAGAGATGTTTATGTTTTGAGTTTTAAAGATTAGAGATTAGACCATTATTTGAAGGAGGTGTATTTAAAACCAGACTTCTAAAATAAAAGTAATAATTAGGGAAGGAAAAATTCACTCTTTTAACCAATACCAGGCACTGTCCCAGTGAACAAAAAGAGTTCTAAATCTGTATTTTCTTTAAAGAGAAGATAGAATATGGACACACATACCAGCAGGTGGTTAGTGTTAGAAAGAAAAACAGTGGAGTAAAGGGATAAAGCAGTAGTCCCCAGCCTTCTTGGCACCAAGGACCGGTGCTCCTATGAGAACTAATGCTTGATGATCTGAGGTGGAGCTGAGGTGGTGATGCTAGCACTGGGGAGCAGTTGCAAATACAGATGAAGCTTCTCTTGCTTGCCTGCCACTCACCTCCTGCTGTGTGGCCTGGTTCCTACAGGCAATCAGTCAACCAGAGGCTCAGCTGGTTCATATTATCTCAACTACACCTGTTTTGACCTTCAGGTTAGAATGTATGTGGCACACAAGAATCCATGAAAACTGACAGGATAAATCAGACATTTTCTTTTTTACCACTTTACTTTAAATTTCTTTGAATGTCATCATCAATAATAAAAATCATTAAAAGAAAAAAAATAATGTATTCTGTTTTAAATCTGTTCAGGCTGCTATAATAAAAATGCCATAGATTGGGTGGTTTATATAACAGACATTTATTTCTCACAGTTCTAGGGACTGGGAATTCCAAGATAAATATGCTGGCAGATTTGATGTCTAGTGAGGACCTTCTTTCTCGTTTATAGTCAGTTGTCTTCTCTTGTATCTTCACATAGCAGAAAGGGCAAGAGAGCTCTCTGGGTTCTCTTTTATACAGGCACTAATCCCATTTATGAGGGCCCCAACCTCGTGATTAGTTACCGCCTCAAAGGCCCCAACTTCTAATACTATCACACTGGAGATTAGGTTTCGGCATATGAATGGGGGGTGGGGGAGAGGGCACAAACATTCAGTCTACAGCACACATGAACAATTTTAGAATCTTATTTGGAAGGTTTGTTAAGTCCGTACTAATAAGATCTTGATGTTGTAGTTCTTGTCTTCTGAAGTATCTACATATATGAAAAGATGCTCAACTTCACTAGCTATTAGGGAAATGCAAATCAAGACCACAATGAGATACCATCTCACACCTGTAAGATTGGCTATTATCAATAAGATAAGCAATACGAGTGTTGAAGAGGTTGGAGGGCAAAAGAAACCCTCATACACTGCTGGTGGGAATGTAAATTGGTACAGCCACTATGGAAAACAGTATGGAGGTTCCTCAAAAATTAAGAATAGAAGTACCATATGACAAGCAATCCTCTTCTGGGTATCTACCCTGTAAATTTGAAAACATTTATCCATAGACATATGTTCCCCAGTGTTTGTTGTTGCACTATTCATGGTGGCCGGGACATGGTAACAACTGAAGTGTTCTTTGACAGATGACTAGAGAAAGAAGATGTACATATATACAATGGAATATTACTCAGCCATAAGAAAAGATGAAATACTGCCATTTGCGACAACATGGATGGATCTTGAGATTATCATGCTAAACAAAGTAAGTCAGACAGAAAAAGTTGAGAACCATATGATTTCACTCATATGTGGTATATAAAACTGAAAGCAACAAACGAACAAGACAAACAAAAACTCATAGACACAGACAACAATTTAATGGTTACCAGAAGGAAAGAGGGGAAGGGAGAGGTAGATAAGAATAAAGGGGGTCAAATATATGGTGGCAGAAGATTTGACTGTGGGTGATGAACATACAGATGATGTACTATAGAATTACACACTTGAAACCTGTATAATTTATTAACCATTGTCATCCCAATAAATTTAATAAAAAAGTAAAAAATAAAAAAATAAAATTTCCGTTGCCAAAAATAAATATATTGATTAAAAAAATAAAGTGTCTATAAAAGCATATTCTAATAACTTCACCTATTAGCTATTTTGTATCTGAGAACAATGTACTAGGAAAAAGAAGATAAGAAATTGTCTTGATGTTGCTTTTGTGCAGCAAATACATTGTTTTATTTTGCCCTGTACATTTATGTGGCTTCACACTGTGTTTGCAAAACAAGCATTTTACTTTTTAAAAAACCTAATAGTCAATAATTATTGAAAATATGGTTTCTGGTTCCAGATTATGCCTGGATTTAAATTCCAGTTCTGTACATCCTAGCGTTTCACCTTGGGTAAGTTTCTCAAGCTCTCTGTGTCTCAATTTTATCATCCATTTTTATCATCCATAAAATGGAAGGAATATTAGTACTTATTTTGTACAAGTGTTATAAAGATAAGAGGAGTTAATATATGTGAAGCATTTAGAACAGGACGAATAGAAATATGCTCAGTGAATATTGGCTATTTTTCTTATGTTTATTTGGGGTTGTTAGTGAGCTTGTGAGAGGAGAGGACTGGACTAAAGTTGCCAATTAAGTCATTTTTTTTTTTCTGGTCACTGTGTCAAAATGAAGAACAAAATCTATAGGGTGGCCTATGAGGGAAAATTTGAGACTACATATGAAAAATCAAACTATTTTGATCTAGGTAAAAGGAGGAATGGAGAATGAGGAGAAGAGAAGGTGGGAGCAAGATAAGTATAGTCTAATCTGAATTAAAGACATTACTTGAATCTTCTAGATATTCTTTAATGGTAATTGATATCAAATTACTCTGTGAATATAATTTTAAACTTTCTCGTTATTGGGAGAGCATTGCCCTCTGATGTGTGATGCATTGCATATGCCATAGTAAGAAAATCAATACTTTTTTTTGCAGAAAAAAATTGAGATTTTGCACGCTGCCAAGCCATAGGGATTTTTATGTTTAATTGAGATACGGTTATATTAAAGAGAAGTGCTATGATGGGCTTTTGGTAATGTGGTTTCAATTATTGTAAAATGTTCTTCTAATAAGACAGTTGCTTTTAAAGAAGTTTAGCTGAGTATGGAATATAAAAAGATTAATGGATATAATAGTTTTCAGAAGTGCTACAAGTTGTTGGGAAAACATTTGTGAAGTAGAATGTGTCCTTTTTTTATTTTTTATTTTTATTTTTATTTATTTTATATATTTTTTAACCTTGAAGCATAATTTAGCCAAGGTTTCCTTTATCTGACTCTCAGGGTTCTTTTCCAGTGAGGCAAATTAAAAATGTGTATTTCCTAAAAAATTATGTACTTGGCTATTTTGATCATGTATCTTTAGAAAGGTATTTAACATTCTGTGTAGGCCACTGAAACTCAGCATTTCTCTGTTCCTGACCTATCACACTTTTCCTGAATATGTCTGTCTGGTATATGGTCATAACTGTTTTTTTAACAACTCACTTTTTTTTTTTTTTTACTCTAAAACCAAATTTAAAAAAGAACCCATAAGGTATAAATATAAAAGTGAAATGTATTTTTTGAATAGCCTATTTTTGTTAATTGCACTAATGGAAAGGAGGTAAGGGCTATGTTTTCTCAATTATTTAGATTTGGGTATTAAATAGGAATGATACTTGCAAGGAAACCAATTAATACAACTATAAGAGTAATTCCATCCTATCTTCCACTTTTAATATAAATGAGACTGAGTGAACTGGGGTCAAATGAGAGACGGAAATATTTAAACTACTGTAGATAAAGGAATACAAAAGATCATTTATCTGCATATGTATTAAAAACAGGGCGTATTACCTTGATGTCACCAAGGTCTTCAGTCTTCAAGAACTAAATATAGTCCGTGATTTTCTTTTCTCCTGAGGATAGTTTCATGGAGTTGTAGATTAGAAAGGCACTTGTAAGGTATTTCATCCATCACTCATCTCAGAAGACAAGGTCTCTCTTATGGTAACGGTAGAACTTACCAAATGGGGCTTAGTAGCTTTTTCTTTTATGTTGTGATTCAAAATGTAGACAACTTTCTTTTTGTCCAGCCTTCTGTTATTGAACTATGTCTCTTTTTTCAAACTTCAGGGAAAATAGACAATAGTTTGATATCCTTTTTTAAATTCTCAAAGTTACCACTGACCTTCTGTCTTCTTAAACTCTCCAAAGATTCTGTAGTTCACTGACCCTTATGAATACTCATGCCCCTAAGGACTTTGGGATTTGGAGAAAGGCAGCTGTGTCTGGTTGTTTGATTAGAAGTAAATGCATGCACATAATATTCGGATACTCAGAGGAGTTCAGAGATGTTTATAAAAGCTCTGTTGCCACAGATTGTGGATTTTACATGCCGAATACAGACTTGAAGATATATTTCCTGAAAATATAGGCCACATATATTGCATCTAAGGAATTTCAAAATCTATGCCTTACGGCATGTGGAGAAAGAAATCAGTGTCATATCTTCAGGAACTAGAATTGTTAAAGTTAATACAACTAAGGAGTGTACAATTTGTCTGCACAGTAGCTAAGAGGTGATGTTATTTGTAGTAAATTTTTCAACATGTAGGCCATGAGGCATCACTGAATTGAGTGTTATCTCCAAGAATAACTTGGCCTAGATGGAGCAGAGATTGCGTATTATACTGATTATTGATGAAAAAAAAAAAGACTCTAAACATTCTCAGACTTTCTGTTTGCTTCTTTAGAACTCTTTTATTATAACAGAATGCACCGAAAAGAAAATTGACCAGGGTCATTGAACTCCCTTTGCTGGAGTAATAAAATAGCCCATTTTCTTTTCCTTACTCCATAAATTAGAAATCCTTTCATGTAGCATTTAAGTGAATAAATACATACAGCTTGGTAAATAAATTAATTAATTTTTAAATTGAAAGATTAATTAAATTAAAAAAATAATGGAATATTACAATGTGGGATTAATAGAATCAAAAAAAACCTGGACTAAAAATCAAGAAACACAGAATCATGTCTTGTTCTTAATACTTGCTAACTTTGACCTTGGGCAAAATAATTCAGCCACCAGGGAGCATTTTTGTTTGTCCCAATGACTTGGGATTTATTGGCATTCACTGTCCCAATGACTTGGGATTTATTGGCATTCACTAGTTGCTGATCTGGATTGGAAAACATCCTGTGATGCATAGGACCATCTTACACAGGGAAGAATTGTGCTTCCTGAAATGCCAGTAATCAAGACACTACTTTGAGGAAACTGTAGACGATTATGTAGGATCTCTTTCAGTTCCATATCGAAATTACACAATTGGTAAAAACAATAGTAGATTAAATTTAAAAAGCAAGTTTCATGAATTCAAAACCAGAAGTATAAAGAAACACTTCAAATTTTTATAAAAACTTGAGGCATAGATAGTCAATATGCTAATTTACTAGGAAGAAAATCTGCCATTTACTGATGTTTCTGTACCAGCCATTTTCCCACATGCAATTGCATACATTTTAATGTGAACAGTTCAGTTTAGGTGAGCCTGAAGCTAAGGAAAGGTGAGCAACTTGTCTAAGATCAAACTATAAATTGCAGAACCAAAGTGTTAATTTGACTCCAATCTGGCTCCAATCTGGCTCCAAACCCTTTCCCTGCATTATGCTCCCTTGAAAATAAAAATGATAAAGATTAGGGTAGAAAAGTACATGCATGTCAGGGACCAGCTATTATAGACACTGGACACTTCTCCTATTTCTTGAGTGTACGATACTCTTGCCACAAAGCCTTTGCAAAGACTGAAATCTTTTGTCTGAACTTCTCCTCCGCATGTGGCCAGCTCAACTTTTTCTCAGGTCTTGCTTGTGCTTTGCTTCCTTTGGGAAGCTTACTTGACCACAGTGAACCTAATTCAGGTGCTCTGCTTTGTACTCTAGTGGCCTCTTACACCTCCTCAATTACAGACACTGCTTGATTAACTTGCATGCTGGAGGTAATCTTCGTGAGGACAGGGGTCCCTATTTCCCTAATTCTTAGCACTGTATTTTGCAACTTACTAAATATTTGTTAAATAAGGGAATAAAAAAAGTGAACATGGCAATTTATTTCAAGAAAAGCAGTGGTGGAGAGGGGAAAAAATGATGCAAATGATAGAGGCTCTGTTCATCCCTCTGGCAACCAAATCAAAGTTGTGATAAAAGCAAAGAGCAAACAGCAAGGAAAAATTGTCTGGAAGCCATACGACTAGGGAGAAATCTGAGGAATCATCCTGCAATGGCAGAAAATAGGACAGGGTGAGGACATGAGGCTGCTCAGGCACAGCGGCTGAGTGGGACAGAGGCTGCGGCAACTGCAGATGCCTCTTAAAGGACACTGCTCATTGTGTCCACAGGAAGACTTCTACGATGATAGACCTGCTCGTTCTGAGCACCAGTGCCAGTTTGGCTGTGCAGGGACTTACAGGGTGACATTGGGTTGTCAGAGTGAGGGCCTCAGTGAGGCTCTCTCTCTCACAGACAGGTCGGCAGTATCCATTGTGTGGACTCAGTGCCTCCATAGCAGAGACATGACCAAACTGGATAACAGAGGTTACTCTGCCCAGAGGATTCCCTGAAACCCCGCCTCCTCCAACTCATGGCCCCACCAAGCCACATCCAGATGTATCCTCCTTGTGGTGCTCCTTGTTGAGCAGCGCCAAGACTCACACTGGTGGCAGCTGGCCTTGAGATCTGGTGTGATCTTTTGAGGCAACTATAAGCACAGCATCTGTGGATTGCTTGCTGAATCTTAACAGGTGGCCCCAGAGGGGTGCAGGCTTGGGCTAATCTTGGCCTGCAGCTGAATCCCTCTCAAGACTGTACCACTGGACATCTACTACACAAATCCACACTAAGACTGGGAGATTTAGGCGCTTTGCATAGTACATAGAAACAGACACAGAAAGGCAGCCAAAATGGGAAGACAAAGAAGCAGAATCATATGAGAGAATAGAACAGAGATCCAGGAATAATGGAATCACGCAATCTAACAGATACAGAGTTCAAAACACTGGTTATAAAGATGCTCAGTGAACTTATGGGAAGGGTAGAGGAATTCAGTGATGTCAGTGCCCAGCTGATCGAGAAGGGAAGGTTTTGGTGGTGAGACACCCAGATGGAAGAATGTACAAGAGGCCAACATGAGAATGAAATGGCAGGCACCAACTTTATTGTGGGGAACGCATTTCTGTTGGGGGAAGTGCAGTCTATTGCGGGGAGTGGGCTTCTGCTTCTGCTTTTCTTCTGATCCCCTTTCTTGTGCTCCCCTTCTGCTCCCCAGGGGACCACATGGCTCCACATGTATTAGAGTATGCATGTGTGATACAATAAGCTGAATTATATTTACATATTTTAGGCACAGGCACTCTACTACACTAATGTAACATTCTAAATCTGGGGTCCTATTCCTAGCCTCGACCCCGGATCACAGCCAGACTTGGGACCAGCCAGGCCTGAGATCTACAAGTGAGAACTTCAACAGAGATAAAAAAAACATAAAAATAGAAATGAGAATTATAAAAGGGAACTAGTTAGAAATGAAGACCACATTATTTGAGATGAGAAGTATATTAAATGGAATAAACAAACTGAATAAAGAAGAGGATCAAATGACCTATATAAAGGATGGGAAAGCCAAGGACACTCAATCAGAGTGGCAAGAAGAAAGAAGCCAAGATTATAATAATAATTTAAGGAGCCTATGGGACACTATTAAAGGTAAAAATATCCATGTCATTGGGATACCTGAGGGAAAACAAGATGTTGAACAGCTATTTGAAGAAATAATGATGGAAAACTTCCCCAACCAGGTGAAGGAAATGGATATAAAACCTCAGGATGCTCAGAAAGTCCCCCAAACCAGGAACCTAAAGAGGCCCACACCAAGACACATTATAATTAAAATGCCAAAGGTTAAATACAAAGAGAGAATCTTAAAAGCAGCAAGAGATAAGCAGATAGTTGCCTACAAGGGAGCACCCATAAGCCTGGCAGCCAATTTCTCAAAAGAAACTATGCAGGACAGAAGGGCTTGGCACAAAATATTCAACATGATGAAAACCCAGAATCTACAGCCAAGAATACTTTCTCTAGCAAAGCTATCATTTAGAGTTGAAGGACATATAAAGAGCTTCCCAGACAAAAATAGGTTAAAGGAATTTATAACCACCAAGCCAATATTACAGGAAATGTTGGAGGGACTTCATTAAGAAGAAAAAACCATGTATTAAAAACAGGAATAAAGAATGATAATAACTACATTTCTATCAACAAGTACCTCAAATGGAAAAGAACTAAGTGCTCTAACCAAAAGATAGAGTGGCTGAATGGATAAAAAACAAGATTCCTACATATGCTGCCTACAAGAGATTTACTTCGGATTAAAAGACACACACAGTCTAAAAGGAAGGAGATAGAAAAAGATATTGCCTTGATAGACCTAGAGGGTATTGCATTGAATGAAATGAATTAGATAGAGAAAGATAAATATTGCATAATTTCATGTACATGTGGAATCTAAAGAACAAAATCAACAACAACAAAAGCGGAAATAAACTCATAGATACAGAGAATATTTTAAGGGATACTAGATGGGAGGTGGATTGCAGGGGAAGAGGGCAAAGAGATTGAGAGGGGTGCAGGTGGATGGTTGCAGAGCAGACATAGGGATGTAGAGTATAGCATGGGGAAGATGGTTAATAATGTTGGAATGAATATGTGAAGGGGAGGAAGAGTGCTAGATTTGGTGGAGTGAGTGCTTCGCAAGCTGTGTGGATCTCTGATCAATATGCTGTATAGCTGAGGCTTGTGTGTTGTATGCTAAATATAATTGAAAGAAAGCTCATTGAATTGTACAATGTAAATGCAGGCAACTAGTTGTCTATTATATTTCAATAGAGACAAAAAAACCTCAGGGCATTAGTCAAATTAAAAAAAAAAGAAAAGCAGTGCTATTAATGACAAACATTTTCAATATTTGTTTTTTGATCATTTGTTAACATTAGGATAAAATTTATTTTATATAATTATATATTTTTATATTACATGTATTTTTGTGATTCTTTATAGTGTACAGTTCTAAAATCCATTCCTCCTACTTATGTTTTCTTTCTCTTGTGCTTTAACTATTTGATATCTTTATTTTATTTTTATATTTGTTTTGATTCTTCAGACATGTTTTATTTAAAAGTTAAATGTATGGCACTAATATCTCCTGGGGGCCAGAATCACAGAAAAGTAAGAGTACAGACTACAGAGCCAGGTAGCCTTAGCTGAGAAATTTGGTTCCACTACTTACTAGCTGCATGGCTTTTGGTAAGTCACTTGGCCTTTCTTAATATGTAAAAAATAAGGAAATAGGGCCACTTATCTTTTATGATTGTTTTGGATTATTAAGTGAGGTAGTATATGTAATATATAGCATATAAGTAAAACACTTAAGGGGCTTGAGAAAAAGTGCTATTTAGTATAAGTTCAGTTATTACTATTATCTTTTTCTTTAATTAACACTTTCTGGTATGTTTTTTGAAAATGTATGTTATGCCAAGGGGGAGATGTTTAAACTTGATTATTTCCATTCAAGAAAAGGTTAAACAGAGCAAATTTTGATTCACAAAATCCAAGGCAGTTTATGCCAATAAGTGCAAAGAAGTAAGAAATATTCTAGAATGTTTTTAGGTCATCCTAGGATGAATTTAGGAGGGGAACATTCGAGAAGAGGACACCAGCTATCTTGTGCCATTTCCTTACTCCAATACAGATTTGTTCTTACCCATTATCTTTGTGCTGTTACTGTCAAATGAAGGCTTTTTCTTTTCTTCTCATTTATTTATTTATCTATCTATCTATCTATCTATCTATCTATCTATCTATCTATCTATCTATTTATTTATTTATTTATTCATTCATTCATTTTATTAAATTTATTGGGGTGACAATGGTTAATAAAATTGTGTAGGTTTCAAGTGTACGATTTGATAATATGTCATCTGTATATTGCATTGCGTGTTCATTACCCAAAGTGAAATTTCCTTCTAACACTATATATTTGACCCCTTTTACCCTTTTCTATCTCCTCTAGCCCCTCTTCTCTTCCGATAACCACTAAACAATTGTCTGTGTCTATGAATTTTTGTTTGTCTTGTTTGGTTGTTGCTTTCAGTTTTATATTCCACATATGAGTGAAATCATATGGTTCTCAACTTTTTCTGTCTGGCTTTTTTGTTTTCCTTAATGAAATGGTGAGAATGAAGGCTAGTAAGTCTAACAATGAACAGATCCTTGGGTGATGGATTTTTGCAATATAGTTACATGTAATTTTAGTACTCTGAAGATGTTCCAAAACATTCCTAACAGTAATTTAACAAATGGCTCATACGTACCTGAAGGATTTAATACATCACCAAAGCCATTTTCTCTTCTTGGTACTGGACCTAGAATAGGTCCCGCAAAGACTACTTTGATACACAACCAGAACCAAGACTTTAATGTTTCTCACTATTGTTTTAATGCATGGATCGCTGTGCACCTCTAGATTGCAATAATTAATAAATGACAATTATACTGCTTTCCTCAAAACTATTTCCTATTAACCTTGGCTTGCCATGCAACTTTTAATCATGTTATTTTAAATCATAAATAATTCCTAGTAAGTCAAATGTGTATAAAGATTTCCTGATGCATGAAATGCTAGATTAACAATCATATATATATTTTGTATAATTCCCATCAAGTTATAGAAGGTCTGAGAGGCAAGGAATTTTAGATTGAGCGGTATCATTTTTTTTCTCACTTTTGAAAGTCTAGAGAGTTTATATTTTAGTTGTTTACTAAACCATGAATAGCCCAACTGTCAAATTATTATGCTGTAATGTTAAGAGAAAGCTAAGAAAGCCAAAATTATTCATTACACTATAGGGAACAAGTAGCGTACTGTGACAAAAAACAGAGCTTAGAAGAAAACCTACATGGTGGGACTAATGACATTCTTCACTTTAAATTGATGACATTTAATTAATGGCATTCTCCATTTTTATTTGCTTCATGGGAGAGCATCCTATATCCTTAAATGGTATGCATATGTGGAAAGAAATCAGAAGAAAATGTTATGAAAAATGAGTCATGTTGGTAACAAACACTGGTTGCAGTTTGTTTTAATGCTTACCAAATAAATGTCATTCTATGTCTATTCATTCATAATTATCTGGTAGTTATAGCTGAGTACTCTTGCTAATTAGGAATTGGGTAAATATATAATGTCTATGTTTTACATACACCTATGAATATATTTTATGTGACATATAAATACTAACATCTCTCAGATATAGTGACTGCTATGGCTGTCCCATTTGGTCATTAAATTCCAGGAATGTGTTAGAACAGCTCTTTGCTCCTCAGTGGTTTAGGAGAACCACAACTAAATTAAGGAAGCCGAAAGAAGAAAGGAGGGAAAGTATATATTTGTAAAGTTTGTTATATTAACCTTCTTATTTACCATTTATGGGTCTTTCCATTTCTTAACGCTTTGAATGACCATCTGATGTCATTTTCTTATTTTAATACAGCTTTGTTTTTGCGTACCTCTTTTGTGGTGTTATCGTCAAACGCATTTCATTTATACATGTTATAGGCCCTACAATTATATACAGTTAAATGAAGAAAGATACAATTAAACTGTCCTTTATAATTACCTGCAGAATTGTCTTTACTGGCACTTTTTTTTCATGTAGATTCAAATTGCTGTCTGATAATCTTGCTTTTAGTCCAAAAAATTTCCTCTAGTATTTCTTATAAGGCGGGTCTGCTAGCAACAGATTCTCTCAGTTTGTGTTTATCTGGGAATGTTTTTACCCCTTTTCTTCTGGTATTTTCATTATGTATATGTTGGTGCGCTTAATGGTGTCCCACTTTTCTCTGAGAGTCTGTTCATTTTACCTTATTCTTTTTTCCTTTGTTTTACAGGCTGTATAATTTTTATCAATATATCTTCAAGTTTACTGATTCTTTCTCCTGCTATCTCAAATTTACTGCTGTGTCCCTCTAGTGAATTATTCATCTTTGGTTATTACACTTTCAATTCAGAATTTTCATTTTTTTGTCATTATAATTTCTCTCTCTGTTGATAGTCTCAAGAACTAATGCCATTGCATGGCTGTGAACACTATTTGATATGGATCTTTTGCATCTCAGTGCTGGGAAGGAAGGAAACTGCTAATATTCACCAGTTGCCACATGGTCTCTGTACTAGGAAGCTGGGGGAAATGGGTGTTCCCACTTGGCTGCCAAGCCCACTGGGACAGCTCAGAGCTGTACTCTCCACCAGCTCTTCTGCTTGGTTCCATCTTAAATAGTGAGAGTTGATGTGGCAGAACAGGTAGCACAGAACTGTGGAGAATGAGATCTGTTGATGTTCACTGGCTGCTGAAACCACCAGAATAGTTCTTCCATTCCAGGGAGCTGGGGAGATGGGAACTGCCATTTGGCTGCTGATCTCACTGGGCCTGCTGAAACAGTTCTCAAGGCAGAGTTGTTAGATGACTAGAGTCCCTGGCATAAATGCCACAGCTTCACATTGTTCTTATTGTGTTTCTAAAGATTTTGTTGAATAAATGCTTCTAAATTTGTTGCAAGCCCTTTGATCAATCTCCAGAAACTTTTAAATAATTATTTTTCTGACTATTAGGTCCTTCCTTACGTTTTTAACAACATAGTTTATATAACACACATCATCAAGAAAAAGCCGAACAAGTTTTTAATTGAATCATTTTCTCCCATGGTTGGTGTGGAGCCCAAATAGTGACTTTGGGTTTTAAACATGTGCTCTTTGAAAACATAACTTTACACTCACTACGAATATGAAGATAATTTCTCTTTCCTGGAAATCTTAGGTTCTCTGGGATACAAACAAAAGGGCTTCTAGGTTGCTCAAAGCATATGCAGAAGTATGCCAAGGCAGGCTCCTGATTGGCCTAGCCTCCTGGGTCTCTGAGGTCCTCATTAATTTGATGTGCTTTGCTTCTATGACAATAGAACATTTTCCTAGTCAATTACTTGCACCTGCATTTCTGAGCTTGTCACACCCCACCCTCTCCTTTAGGGTCTGGAAATAACTGGGAAAGAAAAGCCTTGTTGGAAAAAGACACTTCCAGATTTGTTTTCCTGTTGTACCCAGGAAAAGGTGAACTTATTAATTTAAAATATAAAAATTGTTTTTTTTGCAATATATGGGAACATTCAAGTCTTTTTCTTTGGTATAATTTTCACTTATCTCTTTCTTGTTTTTTTAATGGAGGACTTTTGTTTGTTTCCACACACAAGATAAGCAATGTAGTTTGTCTATGCTAAAAGCCTTAGACCAGTAAATACCGTCAATTCCAATATTTTAAAATAGCTGTTTTTTGTAATAGTTTTATTTCAGACTGACATTATCATTCATACATTTCTTTCTTTTTAGAATCCATATTGTAACCCTTTCATTTCCCGTATAAGAAAATGGTTATAGTGAAAGTAAAGATTAATGAAAACTAGAGTTTCTATTTTTATATAATGTTACCGTAAAGTCAGAATCTCAATTTTGTCTTCTGTCTTCAAGGGTTTGAGGATCCTTTATGTGAGCATTGAAATAGGCTCTATTTTGGTAAAAGACAATTTTACTATGAAAATGTAAAGAATCTGCCGTTTACTTAGTTTTTCTACTCACATGCTATTTAAAGCTGTTTTTTTAGCCCATTATTTTTTCCTGATATTTCATAAATTCGATTCCTCTGTGTTTTTAGTTCTATTCTACCTAATCTCCTTGAATTAGTATAATAGATATTTATTGAACTCAAAGTAAACACACTCTCTCAGCAACACTATAAAAAGTTAAAATTATTTCCTTCCATTTTATGGATGAGGAATTGATCTTGAACAGGTTAAGCAGCACGAGCAAAGTCTTATAAGGAGTAAGTGACTGAGCTGAAACTTGAACCCAAGACTAACATAAAAGGCTAACTTTCTATATGTGGTGATAAACTATCAAGTCTAGTTCTTCCATCATCTCTCCATTACATTCTTTCTTCTAACTTCTGAGCATGTGCCACTGTCTCATTCCCTGAACCAATAAAAGAAATTTCTTCTCTAGGTTTTATCCCTCAGGTTCATCTTTTCTTCTCTTTCATTGTTCGATATCTTGAAAGATTAGTTTTCACACACACTTTACTTCTATGTTTGTTCCTCAGTCCACTACCACTTGGCATTTGACTCTAACATGGTATAAACCTCTTTTGATGAGAGTAATAAGATATTTAAGTGTTAAATCATATAACTTTTTTCTTTAAAACATTTTAAACTTGAAGTATAAGTGCTTAAGAGTACAGTTTAATTTTTATATGTTTATACAGCACTGTGGGTACAGGGCTCTGCCCTCCCGCAGTGATCACTTGGCAAACCTGCGTAGGTGTAAGGGAGGAGCCCTGTAGGAGTGGAGTGTGAGGAGAAAGAAAGACTGCTGTAGTGAGGATCCCTCCCGATAGACTTAGCAGCTAACTTCCCAGAGGAAGTGACTCAGCACATCTCCCATTATGTAACCATATGTCCAGTACGCATGCGCAGGCTTCCATTACCTGGTAGTGTGCCACTGTTGTTTAACCTGTGTATAAAAGGCACTGCTGCCTTGCGAGGCTGTCTGTTCCCTTGGTGGAACAGAGCTGTGTCGCAGTGGCCTAGGGCTCCCTGCATTTTCTTCCAACTGCCTTAGTGCCCTTACTTGGGAACCTTGAACCTGCAGCAACACAGCACGTAGTTCGAACTTTAAAATATCTGCAGCGTTCCAAAAGGCTCCTTTATGCTCCTTGATAGTCATAAGCTTAGCTTCACTCACAGGTGCCCCCAATTCTGACTTCTATCACCACAGATTGGATTTAGCCTAATCTTGAATTTCCTATAAATAGAATCATACAGTTGTACCCATGCTTATCTGATTTTGTTTACTCGACATTGTCTGGCAGGTTTTACAATGTGTTACATCTAGTAGTTCATTCTTTTAAATTGCTAAGTAGTGTTCAAAGTATGAATAAGTCGCAAATTACTTATTCATTTTACTCTTGATGGACATATGGGTTATTTCCACTTCTTGCTATTATAAGTAAAGCCGCTATGAGCAATCTTGTACCTGACTTTTGGTGGACATGAGCACTCTTCTCCCTTGGTTATACACATAGAAATGAAATTGTTGGTATTTATTACATTTTAATAGATACTGCCAAATCGTTTCCAAAAGTGATTTTACCAATGTACATCCCTACAAGCAATGTGTGAGGATTTTAGCTGCTTTATATCTTCACCATCGCTTGGTATTGTCAGTCTTCTATTAAATGGTATTGTTTTTTAAAATTCCATTTTCCAAATGTTCCTTGCTAGTATATAGAAATATAATTGACTTTTTAGAAAAAGCTTCATTGAAATATAATTCACACACTATACAATTCAATGGCTTCAGTATATTTACAGAACTGAGCAACCACTACCATAATCAATTTTAGAACATTTTTATTACCTGAAAAGTAACTCCACACTTCTTAGCTATAATCCCCCAGCCCTCCATTCTCCCTCTCCACCTCCTCCAGCCCTAGGAAACCACTAATATGCTTTCCATTTCTGTACATTTACCTGTTCTGACTATTTAATATAAAGGGAATCATACACTATATGATCCTTTATAACTAGCTTCTTTAACCTAGCATACTATTTTCAAGGTTCATGCATGTTGTACCATGTACCAGCACTTTGTTTTTATTGCCAAATAATATTCCATTCTATGGATATATCACATTTTATCCATTCATTCATTTAGATGATAAACATTGGATTGTTACTTACTTTTTGGTTTCATTTGTGTTTATTTAGTTCCTTAGTTCTCTGATGAGTTTTTAATAAGCCATGATTTTGTAGTTAAAATGGTTGTTCATGTTCAGGTAAAAGTGACAGTATCTTGTGATGTTTGCATTTAAACAAGAAGTGAAATACTATCTAGATTTTGAGATACTTAAATTTTTTCCCATCATAGCAGTCCTGTGAAATGTATGGTGATTTTATACTTATTTCATAGGTGAGCGAATGTATACTGTGTGGAGTTCAATGATTTGTCCAGAGCTAAATAACCAAAGAGTACGGTTTTCATTTAAAACCAGGTCTTTTTATTCAAAATCCAGTGCTCTTTCCACTCACTATATCTTTTGGAACCAAGAAGGAGGTAAGAATAATTCATACTTCAGAAATGAGTCTAGAGAACCAATGCTTGGAGTTGGGATTGTCAGGTATGCTATTACCAGGAAGGTGAAGGTTAACTGGTCTATCTTAACTTATATTGTGAAGCAGTCCATGAATTTTTTGTTTAGAATCTTGATTTTGATCCTGATTTTGCTGTTCTTTTCAGCATCTGGATAAGTAGACTTCAGAGTTTACTCCAGTCAGGTAAAGCACAGGTGTTCTGGCATACTTTCACTCCAGGACCTGCTCTCTGATGTAACTCATTAGCCTATTGGCAGATGGCTTAGCAGAATTTTTGAAGAACCTGTACTTCTCAGCCAGGGTAACTGAGACCCAGAGAGAGAATGCTTAGCTACTGATACCTGAAGCACAAGTTAACTGCAATTTTGAGGAAAAATTTCTCAGCTAGAAAAATTCAGTATAAATGTCATGATCTTCCTGAAGAATATATTCTCAAAATCCTCCAAATTTTATACTTTAAGACATCTAACATAAAATCCTTCACTAAAGTTAATAACATGAATATGTGCCTGGTTCCATTTTTGAATTTTTAAAGTGAGGTCTGATTTCCCAATTTGATGTTAATTTAAAAGAAACAAGCCGATGTGTAGAGTTAAAGGCATCATGTCACATAAAGTCAGCATTCAGTGTTCTCTTCTCCCCATCCCCTTACATAATTTCTTCCTTGTGGCTGCAACTGTACCCCCTGCTTTGGTTTTAAGTATTTCTATATTAAATACTTGAAGGGAAATATGATTTTGTCCTGCTTGACTCTTTGATAATCCTATCGTCTGTATGTTAGGAAGAAACATACTCATGGGTAAGTTCTACCTTCTCTTTCTTCTCTCCCTGTCAACTACTTTTCCCTCAGCTCTCATCTAATGAGTGTAAATGATAAAGAGGAAGGCAAAAACATATTTGTTATAATAAACATATTATAAAAAGCGTAGTAGATATAATAAATAAAAAAGTGAGATCTTTCATCTGTGGAGTTAGAATGATATTTCTAAACCACAGATAGTGCAGATTTGAATAGACAATTCATCTGCTGGCAAATGCCTCAATGGCTCTTCGTTGATGTAAGGACTCAAACTCTCTCTCTTTACTCGATATATATGGTTCTTCATGGTCTGGTGTAGCTATAGTGAGTGAGAAAAGCACTGGATTTGATATAAAAAGACCTGGTTTAAAATGAAAACTGTAGTCACTGAAACCTACACTTCAAGTCACACTCTAGTCTCCAGACTCTTTGTGCTCCTCACCTATTATGGTTTTGCTAATCATACTTGTGAAAGCACAGTTATGTATTCAATTCCTTATCCTTTAAAATTTCACTCAGCATGTAACATGAATGACCACTTTTTCCTTTTAGAAACAACTTTGTTTTCTTTGCTTCTATGGCAACTTTCTCTTATGCTGTTCTTCCTAAAACACTTGCCATTCTGCATCAATTGAAGTTTTGGACATGTTAATTTTTAAATGCATATGAGACAGCTACTGGGGAATCATAACTAGGCATTTGGATATAGCCCCCTTTTCTCGGGCTCCTCCTTCAACTGAGCTCCTGTTTCCAAGTCCTCCTCTCCCCTCTCCTCTCTCTTTTCCTTTCACATTCTCCTATCTTCCTCCCTATCCTCTCTTTCTTCTCTTTGGTGATGACTTTTGCAACTTAGGACAATTCCCACATTTTCATCTCTAGCTAGTGCTTCTCCTCTGAGCTACAGACCTTCATACTCAAGGCTGTTTAAAAATGAATTTGTTTCTTGACGAAAAAGTGAGCTCTACAGGAACAGGACCTTCTCTTGCTTATTCAGTATTGTATCTATATTACCTAGAAAGAGAGCTTGGGACTCAATAGATGCTAAAAATATTCAACCAGATAAATGTCAGACTTTACTGATCTATGATATTTTGTGCATGCAAAATCCTGTGAAACTCCTTTAACTAAAGATTAGCAAAAATTTCTCCCTTGATAGACCTGTGGCTGGGTGTGTGGATAGTGCAGTGAGAAAAGGTATATACAAGCCAAGCACTGAAGCCAATAGTAAAAGGAGAGTCATTTTGTGGAAGCTTACAAGAATAAAGTTCTAAATATATTATTAAATTTAATTCGGCTTACTAAATTGTTGTATGAATACACCACAATTTTATCTGTCCATTCTTCGTCAATGGATATTTGGGACATTTCTACCTATCTGTGATTAAGAACTTTGTTCCTATTCAAATTACTATAAAGTCAAATTAAATGAAAATTTTATAGAGAGCTATGGTCATGGAATTTGGGGAAGGGTCTGCTTTAGCAGACAAAATGTACTGATGTTCTGGAAATGTTTTCTGAACAAGTGAATGAGGTTAGAAGTAGGATAATAATTTTCTTTTACATTTTTCCTTTTATTATCTTTTAAAATCTATATAATTTATAAAAGTATACTATATTACATATGTTAATTATAAATCATAATTGCATAAAAACATTTGTGAATCTACTTCTCAATCCAAGAACTGGAATAAGAAAAACTTTGAGCTACTTATTAATTTTCTTCTCTGTACCATATGTCTCCTTATCACCTGTATCACTGTTTCGCAAAGGCAACCGCTATTCTTAAATTTAATATTTTTATTACATTTCAAAAAATATAGTTTTATCATAAGTGTGTATATGTCCAATTATACCAGTTAGCTTTATTTATTATTGAACTACATAAAATATATTATACTCTATGTAATTTGTTAGAACATGCTTTTCTTTTTCTTTTTTTTGCTAAACATTATTTTCAAGTTATACGTTGTTGCAAATTGTTGTAATTCATACCTTTCATTGTTGTATGAATATGCCATAATTTTATTTGTCTGTTCTCTGTCAATAGACATTTGCAATGTTTCTGCTTTTATGACATTAAAGAAATTTTCTCTTATAGAAATCTTTAATGACATTATCTGTTTTTTAATTTTTAATTCATTGTTTTTAAACAGATATTTAATGACATTATATTATTTTTCTTTAATAAGATTTTGCCAATGAAAACTTTACCAATGTCTACACTTTTTAGACATGAAAGGGATTAGTATTCTTGTTATTTCCTCAAAAGAACCTTATTTTCTCTTGTCCTTGGGCCTTTGCATATGCTATTCTCTCTATTTTGGATGCCTTTTGCCTCCCTCTTCACTCTAATTTTTCTGAGTACTTCCTATTCATCCTTCACTATTTGTCTTCGATGTCACCAGGAAGCCTTCCTAACCACCCCAGGTTGTGGTAGGTGCCTGTGATCCCCTTCAGACACCCCCTAACCACTTCATATTTCCCTTTCAAGACACTCATTATTCTCATATGAATTATACATTCTGTTTTACTTCCTTGTCTCTACCACTAGCATGTATGCTTGAATTGGTAGACATTTTGCCTCATTTTGTGATCCTTAGAAGCCAACCTAGAGCCTGGCAAGAGACGGATGTTCAATAAACATTTGTTAAATAAATAAATGAAAAAATTGCTAATCTCTCACCTTCTGCTCACCAAAATTACCAATAAGGACACCTTATTTTGTTGATGTCAAAGGACAACTATTTACTGGTAAATGAAATATTTAATAATGTTTTCCCATTGGACCAGGTGTTATCAATTTTAATGCTGTCAGCTGTCAAAGATGGAGATTAGCAAAGGACTAAAACTAGACCACCATTCACTTCTTGTCTCCTTTATTCCATGGAGATATATTCCATAAAGACAGCTATTGATTTCTACCATTAGACTGCCAGGAAAGCCAGCAATAATTGCTTTAGGAATTTTGTTCATGAATATTTTCTGTTAATTTCCCAGGAGCAAGACCAGCTGCTCCCCTTCTCTCAACAAAAATTAGAGAGCTGGTAGAAATTAACATACTCATAAATGCTTTTTAAGAAAAATATTATTTACTTGGCTTTGTGGTAGTGAAGAATAAAAAGCAAACTACAAAAGTAAAGTTTCTAAAGGGTTTATATATAACATAATCTGTAATATATATAAATCAAACCAAAGACAGAGGTAGAAAAATGTATCTGCTTTATGTAAACACTACTGTTCCTATTTTTAAAAAAATTGATATTTTTCAGGGTTTCGTAAACCTGGAAGCATGTTTGTCATTCTTCTTAATTAACAGCTATGGGAAGAATACTAATCATTTCCAAAAATCTTCTGTATCTTTCATCTTTAGTTTTCTCTCTCTTTCCCATTAGTATTTGAAAATTTTCTCCTTTCCCACAAATCTTTGAAAATTGAACGAGAGACATTGGAAATGGAATGAAATGGACATTTGGAAAACTGCAACCAAGGATCTACTTTGCCTAGGATAATATAGAAGTAGCCATTGCCATCTCTCCAGAATCCTCCTCCTTAATTATATTTTAAACAGATTATTCATTCAGTAAGAATTTTTTTTTGCACGCAGAGTTAAGGACATTGTTTTCTTAAATTGGACACAGGTTGATAAAAGCTGTTGATAATATGCATATATTAAAGTTCTCATGCTGCCTTTCCTTGGAGATTCATGCCCTTATAATTTTTCTTTTTCCAGAAACTTTCTGTTATGTTTACTATAGCCCTACATAAACTTGATAATTTTGTATGTATCTGAACTTATTAGGAATAATAATTAGGAATACTAATTCCTATTTTAAACACCTCCAGTTACTTAGTGCAAAATTTTTTCATGTTAGAGCAATTTTAAATGTCTTTCCCCAAGCTATATATCTTTGTTAAAGTTACATTGGTCATATCACAAAATAATTCTTGGTACCTAGAAATAATGTAAGCAGAAATTATATATTTTATTTTGAAAACAATACAGTAAAAGTGTGATGATTTCATCTCTCATTTTTAGGGCGATTTTAGGTTGCTGTGGCATCTCCTTAGGTGTTGTTTAAGGAAAATGCATTATTTGTTGAATCTTATGACAGAATCTTATGACAGGATTTTTTTAAAAAATTTGGAAAATATTTACTTTTCAGAGAGTTTTCTGTTTACTTATGTGCTTTTGAGTTTTAGTCTAAAATTTATGTACATAAAAATATAGTGTTTATCTTAAAAAAATCCCTTTATTTTTTATCATCTCCCATTCAAAAGACAAATAAATCTATAATCTCAGGTTTATACAGAAACAAGATATCACTGAAGTTTTTGGTTAGTTGAAACTTATTAAGTCTTGAAAGGTAAATCAACTCTTTGTCTTTATGCATTCATGTTCTAGTAATCCACATCAAGGCAACAGAGAATAACAATTTTATAGACCAAACTACTTCCAATGATTTTTTTTTTAACAAAAATGTGATTCATTAGTTGTTTGACTTTTCATCAGATATTAAAAATGTTACATTGTGATCCTTTGCTCACATATTTCACTGACCTCCTTTCTTACTCCATATATTAACAATAATTATCTTTTTAAAATCAATTTTTTGAATGTAGTTATATACAATAAATTCGCTGACTTTAAATGTTTAGTTTGAAACATTTTGACAAAACTCTATACCTGCATAACCACTACCAATTAAAGATTGTGTGTTTGTCTATTTTTATGTTAATATCATATTGTCTTGATTACTGGTCATTGGAATTTCTATATTATTTCTATATCAGTGGTTCGATCCTCTTCTTAATTCACTCTGTTTATTCCCTCTAATATACTCTTCATCTCAGATAATGTGTTCTTCATTTCTGACTGGTTCCCTTTTATAATTTCCACTTTCATTTATATATATATATTTTTTTATCTCTTTGTTAAAGTTCTCACTGAGTTCATCTACTCTTCCCCTAAGTTCATTGAACATCTTAATAACCAGTGTTTTGAACTCTGCATCTGTTAGATTGCCTGACTCCATTATTCTTGGATCTCTGTTCTGTTCTCTCATATAATTTCTGCTTCTTTGTCTTCCCATTTTGGCTGTCTTTCTGTGTCTGTTTCTATGTACTAAGCAAAGTGCCTAAGTCTCACGGTCTTACTAGCACAGCTTTGTGTAGTAGGTGTCCAGTGGTCCAGGCTTGAGAGGGGTTCAGTTGCAGGCCAAGTTTAATCCCAGCCTGTGACCCTTCAGGACCACTTGTTAAGATTCAGCAAGCAATCCACAGATGCTGTGTTTATAGTTGCCTCAAGAGGCCACACCAGAAACCAAGGCTAGCTGCCGCCAGTGTGAGTCTTGGAGTTGGCTCAACAAGGAACACTGAACTTGGAGGACATAATTGGATGTGGCTTGAATGGGGCCCCAAGTTTAGGGAAGCAGAGTTTCAGGGAATCTTCTGGGTGGAGTGACCTCTGTTATCTAGTTCAATTACATTTCAGCTATGGCGGCACTGAGTCCGCACACTGGGAGTGGGGAGGCTTAATAGAGGGAACAATGGATACCGCCAATACTTCTGTCTGGGAGAGAGCCATACCTCTGACTTTTCTCTGACAACTCAGTGTCTGCCCGTAAGTCCCTGGTGCCCTCTGAGTGGCCTACCTAGCACTGGTGCTCAGAGTGAGCAGGCCTGTCACTGCAAAAGTCCAGTAGCAAACATGGCCCCTTTAAGAGGAGTCTGCAGCTGCCACCTGCAGCTGCAGCAGCCTCTGTCCCACTCGGCAGTTGGGGACAGGGCAGCCTTATGTTTTTGCCCCCTCCTACCTTCTACCATTGCAGGTTTATTTTTTATTTCTCTCCCTAGTTATGCTTCTGTTCATCTAGATCCCAGGTGACTTTGCTTGCTCTTTGTTCCTTGTTTCTGTCACAACTTTGATTTGATCACAAGAAGAATGAACAAAGCCTCTATCATCTATGCCATTTTTTTTTGCTCACATTCATTCTCAGTTCATGTGTTTCGATGATACTGTAAATGATATTTTAAAAACTTTTATTTCCCAATTATTCATTACTAGTAAATAAAAATATAATAGTTGTATGTTGATCCTGAATCTTGTGACTTTTGTATTTAATTAACTGATTATCATAAATTTTTGGTATACTTTTTAGGATTCATATGTACACAATCATATTATCTGTGAATAATGACCATTTTATTTCTAATTTACATATCTTTAATTTCTAATTTACATATCTTCCTAATTTACATATCTTTAATTTCTCTTATTTTATTCTCTTTCTTTCCCTCTCTCTCCCTTATTAAACATTCCTGGAATCTCTAGTACAATGTTAAATGGTAATGGGAAGAGTTAATATGTTTTTCTTGATTTGAAATTTGGAAGATAGTGGTCAGTCTTTCATTATTAAGGATGACCTTACCTGAAGGCTTTTCATAGGTATCCTTTACCAGGCTGAGATAGGTTTCTTCTATTTCTAATTTGCTTCGATTAAAAAAAATTATGCATGAGTGTGGATTTAGTCAAATGTTTTTTCTGCATCTATTAAAAGGATTATATGATTTTTATCTTTTATTCTGTGAATGTGGTAAATTACAGTATTTGATATTGCAAATATTAAATTAAGCTTGTATTACTGGTACTATGTCAGAGCCTTTCAACAGTTGACTTCCATTTCCTGCTTCAAATCTTTGTTACTATTGTCATATATTTTACTTACAAATGTTATAAACCTATAAAACATATTTTTATTTTATAATGCCAAGTAAGTGTCTTTTAAAAGAAAGTTTAAGTCCTTTATATTTACTCCTTTATTATTTGTCATTTCTGGCATTCTTGTGTAGATCCTATCTTCCATCTGGTGTCATTTTCCTCTAGCCTGAAGAACATCCTTTAAGATTTCTTGTAATGAAAGTCTGCTGGTAATGAACTCTTTTATCTTTTATTTTATGAAAATGTGTTTATTGTACCTTTATTTTTGAAAAATATTTTTAGTGGATATAGAATTCTAGGTTGATAGATTCCTCCTCAGCCCCAGCTCTGTAAACATGTGGTTCCAATATTTATTGGCTCATATCGTTTCTGATGAAAGTGAATTATGATTCATATATTTGTTCCCCTGCTACGTAATGAATATTTTTTCTGCTTTGGCTGATTTCAAGTTGTTCTCTTTATTACTAGTTTTTAAAATATTTTTTTAATTTTATGGTTGGCATACAATATTATATTAGCTTCAAGTGTGCGACATAGTGATTAGACATTTAACTTACAAAGTGATCACCCCAGTAAGTCTAGTACCCATCTGACACCATCCACAGTTAATACAATATTATTAACTATATTCCTTAGGCTATACTTTATAAGCCCCTGATTATTTTTTTTAAGCCTACAGCCCATGGTATTCTTAGGTGGTTTCTCATCCAAGTACTAACCAGACCCGACCCTGCTTAGCTTTCGAGATCAGACGAGATCGGGCGTGTTCAGAGTGGCATGGCTGTAGACCCCCTGACTATTTTGTAGCTACCAGTTTGTTCTTCTTAATCCCTTACCCTTTATCACCCACTCCTAAAACTCCCTCCCATCTGCTAAACCTCAAAATACTCTCTGTAACTTGAGTTTATTTCTTTTATGTTTATTTTGTTTTTTAGATTTGTTTATTTTGTTTTTTAGATTCCACATGTAAGTGATATTATATGGTGTTTGTCTTTCTCTGTCTGACTTACTCTACTCAACACAACACCTTCCATGTCCATCCTTGTTGTTGCAGGTTGCAAGATTTCATTCTTTTTTACGGCCTAGTAATATTCCATTGTATGCATGTACCACCTCTTTTTTATCCATTCATCCATTGAGGACATTCAGGTGTTGGCTGTTGTAAATAATAATAAATGATACATGAGCACATGGATTCACATGTCCTTTGGAAGTAGTATTTTGGATTTCTGTGGATAAATACCCAGAAGTGGGATTACTGGGTCCTTTTTTGTCTCTTTATAGCTTTTATTTTAAAGTCTATTTTATCTGGTACAAGTATTGCTACCCCAGTTCTTGTTTGTTTCCATTTTCATGAAATATCTTATTCCATTGCTTTACTTTTAGTCTGTGTGTGTCTTTTGATCTGAAGTAAGTCTTTTGTAGGCAGCATATGTAAGAGTCTTATTTTCTTATCCATTTAGCCACCCTATCTTTTGATTGGAACATTTACTCCATTTATATTTAAAGTAATTGTTCATAGATATGTAGTTATATTGCCATTTTATTTTTCATATTTTTGATCTTTTTTTCTTTTTTCTTCTTCTTCTTAAAGAAGTCCTTCCAACATTTTCTATAATACTGGCTTGGTGGTAATGCACTCCTTTAGCTTTTTCTTGTCTGAAAAGCTCTTTATATGTCCTTCAATTCGAAATGATAGCTTTGCTGGGTAGAGTAATCTTGGTTGGAGGTCCTTGCTTTTTATCACTTTGAATATTTCATGCCAATCCCTTCTGGCCTGCAAAGTTTCTGTTGAAAAATCAGCTGGCAGTCTTATGGGAGCTCCCTTGTAGGTAAACCAGACATTTTTCTTTTGCTGCTTTTAAGATTCTCTCTGTTTTTAAGCTTTGGCATTTTAATTATGATGTGTTTTGGGTGGGCCTCTTGGGGTTCATCTTATTTGAGATTCTCTGTGCTTCCTGAGCTTGTCTGTCTGTTTCCTTCACTGGGTTGGGGAATTTTTACTTCATTATTTCTTCAAATAGGTTTTCAATTTCTTGCTCTCTCTCTTCTCCTTCTGGTATTCCTATGATATGAATTTTCGTATGTTTGGTGAAGGCCCCTTAAACTATTCTCATTTTTTTGGATTCTTTTTTTCTTGTTGCTGTTTTGATTAGGTGTTTTCTGCTACCTTATCTTCTAAATTACTGATTCAGTCCTCTGCTTGATCTAATCTACTGTTGATTTTTCCTATGGTAGTCTTCATTTATTGTATTTTCCAATTCTGACTGGTTCTTTTTTATGTTTTTTTTTTTTTAATCTCCATTTTTATATTTTCTATCTTTTGGTTAACATTCTCACTGAGCTCCTCTACTCTTCACCTAAGTTCATTGAGCACCCTTATAACCAGTGTTTTGAACTCTGCATTTTGAACTCTCCATTTTGTTTGGTTCTTTTTCTGGAGCTTTTTTCTGTTCTTTCATTTGGGACACGTTTATTTGTCTCCACATTTTGGCAGCCTCCCTGTGTTTGTTTCCCTGCATTAGGTAAGGCTGTTATGTCTCCTGGTCTTAGTAGAGTGAATTTATGTAGTAACTGTCCTGTGGAGCCCAATGGTGCAGTCTTCCCTGGTCACCTGAGCTGAGTGCTCCAAGTGTGTCTCTTGTATGGATTGTGCATGCCCTCCTGTTGTAGTTGTTCCTTAGATGCCATTTGCATGTCAGCGGGAAGGACTGATCCTCAGGCTAGTTGCTTGTGAGAACTGGCTGGTGAGGGGCTGACCCTATAGAGGAGGGTTCACTTTAGCAGGGCTCTGGTGCCTACCCAGTCTGCCTTTTGGGTGTGCTGTTCTCAGATGCAGCCCCGGCTTGTACTCTAGCTTGGTCACAGCTGACCACTGAGAATGCCATCCCCAGAGCCTCCTGGGAGGGGCCGTGCTGCAGGCCAAGTTCGGCTGCAGTGTATACCCTTCCCAGCCTATGCCGCCTGACAAGAATTACCAAGCAATTAGCAGGTGGCTGCCACCTGTGCTGGGCTTAGAGTTTTTCTTGAGAGGCTAAGCCGGGAAATGAGTCTGGCTGCTGCTATTTCTGGGCTTGGGGCTGCCCAGCAAGAGGTATGAGACACATTGAGGCCAGATGCTGCTTGTTTGGGGTTTTTGAATCTTTGAGAGATTTTAGGAAATTCTGCAGCATAAGCCAAGGTAGGCCATTTGTATGGAAAAGCCACTGGAGGTGGCATGGGTGAGCCTACAAGTTGCTAGGGGCAGGGTCTCAGGGAATCACCTGGGTGAGGTGACTTGAGTCAGCCAGGTTGATGGAGACTCAAATACATTAGCCATCTGGGTCTTTGCACTGGGAGTGGGGGAAGACTCAGCGAAGAAACAATGGATTCTGCCAGCACTTAAGTCTAGGAGAAAGCTGCCCCTTCAGTCCTTGCTCTAAAGCTTGAGAACTCAGTTCTTCCCTGTATGTTCCTGATGCCTTTCAAACTGCTGCGTCAGTGATGGAGCTCGGAGCAAGTGAGTCTGACAGTGAGTAAGTCCACGCGAGGGCCACTTAAGAAGAATATCTTTGCAGCCCTTTGTCTCACTCAGCCACAATCTTTGTTAGTTTTCACAGCCAGAGTTGTGTGGACTTTTCTTCCTGGCACTAAAATCCTAGGCTAGGGAGCCCACTGTGGGGCTGTGACCCCTCACTCCTCCAGGGGGAGCTCTGCAGCTAAGATATCCCTTCTGATTCTCAGCCACCACATGCAGTTGTGGGTACAGCCAGGTTTGTGTCATCGCTTCTCCCACCAGTCTTGAGGTAACCTCTTATGTAGGTTCCTAGTTGTAGGACTTGTGTTCAGACAGCCTTCAAGTGACTCCCAATAATGGCTGTTCTGTAGTTTAGATGTAAGTATGATGTGGTCATGAGAGGAGGTGAACACAGCATCTACTTATTACACCATCTTGACCAGGAACCTATCACTAGTTTTAAATAATTTGATTATGATGGGATTTGGTGGTTTTTTTTTTTTTTTTCCCCGTATGTGTGTATCCTGCTTGAAGTTCATTGAGATCCCTGGATCTGTAGGTTTACATTTTTCATTATATCTGGAAAAAATTTGTTAATTATGTCATCAAATATTTTTCTGCCTCTTTCCTCTTTCTGGGACTACTCATATTTATAATAGAGTTCTCATTTTTGTCCCAGTGATTATCGTGATTGTCATTTTGTTAAGCTAGTTTATTTCTGTACTTTTATTTGGAAACTTTCATTTCCCCTTTCTGTAAGGGCAAATTACCAAAAAATTGCTAATTTTTTCCTCTGTAGTTCTTGTCTGGTAATTTTAGAATATCAGTATTTTGGGGTCTGTTTCTATTGAAAAAAGCTCAGCTTCCATTTATTCCTTTGGGTTAACAGTTTGGAAAGAGCCTCCAGATAGAAAGCTGAGGTGATTGTGTGGTTTTCCTAATTTTTCCTCTTTAATTTCATGAATTATAATTCTTTACTGCCTATTTCTCAATTCTGAAAACAGTTGTTTCATATATTTTGTCCACTTATCTAGGTATTTATGGTGGGATAGTTTAGTCCATCATAACTTGTAGGGCAAATTCTGGCAATTATCTTTTAATTTTGGTTTCTTCAGAATATTTCTTTCTTTTTTGTGTGTTATATGGAAAAGTAATGGCAGTAAAGTCTAAAGTTTAATTGAGTTGGAGTTAAGCATTCATTTAAAATGGACAACCAGTTATATATGATACTCTAAAGATCTCCCTCTTCATTTGCTACCTGTATGAACTTTGCTAAAGTTCCCATTATTTTCTTTAGCTCTTATTTTAGATTGTCAGGTTATGATACCTATTTCCCATTTATCAAAGACCTCATTTGTCCTTCTCTATATTGCTTTTCTCTCTTGATTTCAACAAGACCGGGTTTCACGTTTATTTCCAAAATTACCTCAGGTTGTCTATAATTGTTTTAACTCTTCATAATTTCTTCTTCTTACCCTGGTCATTGCTGAAATTGATACCTAAGAACACTGGACTTAGATTCACAAGACCGAAGTATGTATCCCAACATCACTACAGCTGTATGACTGTGTGGGAAACTTGTATAACTTCTCCGAATTAACTCACCTATGGAATCAGAGTGAGAATACCCCTCTTATCTCACAGATTTGATAATGGTAATGTACAAATATAAGGTTCGAAGCATGTTACTATCTTTGTACTTACTTATATAACAGGATACCAAGTAATTTTGTTTTTACCATCTATGCTTTTTTATTAGAAAATTATTCTCTAATGTTTCATACATAACTTACACATTGTCTTCTGCTCCATAAAATCAATTTAAAAAAATTGAGCTAGAAGACAATTCTGAGAGGCATGTCAACCTTCTGTGACTCATTTGTAATTGAGGTGCATTTTGCTCTCTCTCTTCAGCAGATTCCCACAGATATCCCAGGCTTGCACAGTTGGTGGACTTTCAAGATCATGAAGGTTCTTAAGTTCAGAACCATTAGTTTATAGTGAATTTGTGATTCAAAGATTTTCTTTAAAATTATTTTTTTTGGGGACTTAGAACCTGTTTCCCAAGGACATGTTATTCTAGATCATAGCTAAAGACCAGATCACAGACTTTCTGCAGACATAATGTAGCTGCACTGTAGAGGTTAAGTGAAACAAATAAACTAATATTCGTGTCAGAGATATTTGAGCTATGAAGATTTAATTAGTTTTAGCCTAAACATCTGAACCAGGGGTATCTCTGATAGGTGTAATTCCCCAGATCTGTTTTATTCATAGGCAATTCACTTTCAGTAGCTTGTGTTAGCTAATGAGTATTTTTCACATCTTAGTTCCTACACTCAGAACAAGGAAAATCTTTTTTTTTTTTTTGCTTTATTCAGGATATATGCTGAGGGCTGAGGATCTTTATTGGATAGTCAGTGAAGCCAGGGGCTTGCCATTGATGGCATATCTTGATTTCTTCCTTAAGTGTCCTAATATGTCGAATTATGTGTGTGTGTATTTCATAAATGGTATGGACTAAATGTGTTCCCATCAAATTCACACATTGAAGCCCTAATCCCCAATGTAATGGTATTTAGAGGTAATTACAGTTAGATTAGGTCATGAGGGTGGGGCCCTTATGATGGGATTAGTGCCCTTATAAAAAGAAGAAGAGACATGAGTCTTCTCTTTGTATACAGAATAAAGGAAAAAGACAGCCATCTGCAAACTAGAAAAAAAGGTTCTCACCAGACACCAACTCTGTTGACCTTTTAATCTTGGACTTCCCAACCTCCACAGTTGTGAGAAATTAATGTCTGCGGGTTAAGCCACTCAGTTTGTGGTTATTTTGTTATAACAATGTAATATTATTATATAGCAATATAAATATGTATATATTATTTGTATAACACTTTTATATTATATAGCAGCATAAATATGCCATATATTAAGCATAAGTTGAATATTTAAGTGAACATATATAATATTCCCATCCTCCCACCATACATATTTCTTTCTATAACTTAATTCTTTCCTCTTCATTCACTCGTACCAGTCAAAATCCTGAAGAGTAAAGCAAGACTTATTTTTCTCTGTCCCACTGTCCTTTTTGTACTTTTTTAAATAGTATGGTGCTTGTTTTAAAAAACTGCCACTTCACATCATTGCATTTTATTCCCCACAGCCACACTTGCGAATAGGAAAACAAAACAAAACAAAATTTTTCTTGGCATTAGGTAAAATGGAGCGAGTTTGTTTTGATGGCTTTGGGGAGTTGGTTGGAGGGATAACTGAAACACTAAGCTTAAGGTGTAACTCTATGGGGACTTGATACTGATGTAGGTTATTGCTAAGTTTTAGTATTATCACTTAGGATTTTGATGGTTATTGTGAGAATTGCATTCTGATGAGTATAACAAAGAGGGTAGTAAAAACAGCTTTACTATAACATTGGTGGAGCCCCCATAGCTTTTCCTTTGTACAGTTTTGTATTTAATTCCTAGAAAGTAGAAAAGTCAATTTAAGTGAAATAGGAAAAGATTATCAGGACGGCTAGGTGTGTGTTATTCCTTAATTTTATTTGTCTTTTGTTAACCTTGAGTTTTAATTAAAATCTTGTTTGATTACTTCTGCTTTATCACATTCATGCTTAGGAAATAAAAACAAAATCTTACATAGTCACCTTGGATAGAGCTTTAAAAAAGAAAATGACACCCCTCAATGTTAAGCACTGCTGATTAGGATGATAGCTAGGTATTCCCAGGGGAAGGTAAATCTGAGCACTTGGAAGCTCACAATGATTCCTCCTCCTGTAGATGGTCTTCCCCCATTGCTACGTCAGATGATCTAGCTTAATTTTATTAAGAAACATAACTTATATGCTCTGAATATGAAAAAAAAAGTAAGCCAAGAAATAAATTATGTTCTCCTTTTCCTCTCTCCAGTTTTTAAGTTTTCATTTTTTGGAGTCATTTTAGGATGATGCTGGTTTATGTTAGGAATACTAGATCCAAGAATTCCAGAATACAAGTGTTACAAAGTGCTATGATGTTCTATAAAATATGGAAATAACTCTCTTTCACAATTTTAGTAGATATCATTTGTAGAACTGAATTTTTTAAAGAAAACTGATGGTTCCATTTAACTTTTGTTTCCACAACAAGGTTTTATAAACTTATTGGAGTTCATTAGCTCACATAAAACATACTTTTGTTGCTTTCTTCAAACTTGAGTCTTAACATGGTTCTTTTTGTATCTTGACTTAGCTTCAAGATTATCAATGCCTAGGAAAAAAGTAGATCTACTATTTGTTTTACTGATAAGATTTGTCTGCTTTGCTTCAGTTTTCTTTATCTCCTAATCATTTAACTATCCCATGCATCCCCATCTGCTGTTTCCTAGATAGAGCGCTAACTTGATCTATGAAAATGTGCTTTCGTCCTTCTGGACTAACTTGCTCTGAATTGTAGTTTATGCCATTTGAAATACTGTTAAAAATATGCACTTTATTTTATTAGATTCTATCATTTGGAGAACTTTTTCCAAAGTTAATATCCTGACAAAACTCCTCAAGAACAGAATAAGAACAAGAGATTAGAATTCTAGAGCCAGTAAAGATTGCTGTTAAATTACAGACTCAATACATATAAAATAGTTCAATAATAAAATATGTGATACTGTGACTTACCAAATTAATAGATAAAATGAAAAAACACACATAATTATCTCTTTATAGCTGAAAAAGCATTTATGTATTTCTTCTCTCATTTTTGATAAGAACTCTTAATGCAATGCAATATAGTAACACAAAATATACATAATGTAATAAAAATATAATTATTGTTCCATGTCTAAAAAAACAACAGCACTTAGAGCATCTAAAAAAATCTAAAAACTATTTTTTTTACCTTTAGGAACAAGAGAAAGACATTGTTCTTTAATGAAGTCCAGCTAATGTAATACAATTAGAGAAAGAAATGAGGGGTATAAAAGTTATAAAATAGAAGATGAAATAAGTATTTGTAGATATATGGCTATATGCATTAAAAATCCAAGTAAGTTACCTGAAAAATCTATTAGAACAATAAGAAAATTCAGTGAGATGGCTGAGTACATTTGGAAAAAACAATAACCTTCCTATATACAAAATAAAACAAGATAGAAAATTATAATTGAAGGAAAGCACCTATTTATTACCCATAGCCAAAAGATTAAATACTTAGGAACAAACTTAATAAGTAATATAAAACATGTAAATGAACAAAAATTTAAAATACTACTGGGGAATCCAAGAAGAATTAAATAAGTAGAAGTCATTTTCTCTTCTTAGATATGGAAACTCAGTATCATTATGTTTATTCGTCTCCAGTAAATTTATATGTTTAGTATTCTCCTCAATACCTGCGCTAGGAAATTTTTTAAATAAACTACACAAACCAATTCTAATTTTCTTATAAACTTGTACATACTAGTTTTTAGGAAAATTCTGAAAAGAAGAGGTACAAACTTATTGCTTTTTAAATGTACTCACTGAGACAATAGGTAGTTAGTCCTACAGGATATTAAACATATTACAATGATATAGTAATTTAAAAGTTGGTTCTGATACTTGTATAAGTAATGTATAGATCAATAAAACAAAGTAAAATGTACAGAAATGGGTTTAATATATTTGAGAATTTGTTATGTGTTAAATGTGGTACTGAAAAATCAGTAGAGAAAAGATGAATTATTCAATAAATGATGCTGGGAAAACTTCATAGCCATCTGGAATAAAATAAAATTGGCTTCCATCCTGATTTCATATGAAACAAAGGTTTTAGTGTAAAAAATTAATCCGTGAAAATACTAGGACAAAACAGCAGAAATTAAAAAAAAAATTTTGGAAAAAGAAACACTTCCAAATGTCATATAAAACCCAGAAATCATAAAATAAATAATTCATAAATTTAAAAATAACATTTGCATGGCAGAAATAACCATGAATAAAATGAAAATAAGAAATTTAGGAAAAAATATTTGTAACTTTTATCATAGGCAAAAAACTAATTTCCTTAATATACAAAGACTTTCTATTATTAATAAGGAAATAATGAATAAGTCAATAGAAATAAGAACTAAAGTCATAAACATATAGTTAACAGAAAGAAATTATAAGTGACTCCAACTTATGAAAACATACATAAGTACTTTCAAAATAGAAGATAAATATAAATTAAAACCACAGTAGTTAGGTGAATATTCTCTTAGAGAGACAAAGGAACAAATTAGATAATACAAATTTGTGTTTGTGTGTGATATGGGTTAATCATAAAACTAATAATAATAATTAACATTTTTTGAGTGCTTCCTTTGTGTCAGGAACTTTCTAAGGGTTTTACATGTATTTATAACCAATTTTTCACAATGATCCTATAAAGCAAGCAAGTACAATGATTACTTCTATTTTAAATGGCAAAATTGAGGTCTAGAAAGATAAGCAACTTTCCTGGTCATGAAGAAAGTAAGTGACAGAAGTAGAAATTGAACCCAGGAGATCTGGCTAAAAGATGTTTAGAGGACAGCTGTTGTTGTCCTCTCAATCAGTGGTACCCAACCTTTTTGGCACAAGAGACCAGTGCTTCTATGAGAATCTAATGCCTGATGATCTGAGGTGGAGTTGAGGCAGTGACGCTGTGCAGCGTCAGCAAATACAGATGAAGCTTCTCTTACTGGCAACTCACCTCCTGCTGATTCCCTACAGGCCACAGACAGACTAGTACTGGTCTGTGGCCTGGGCAGGGGGGTTGGGGGGGGCGGGCGGGGGAGGCGTTGGGGACTCCTATTTTAAATGGTGTTACAAATGCCCAGTTTCTTTAACCCTAAAATTCCACTGTCAGAGTTTTATCCTATAGGTTTATTCACATGTGTACAAAATGAAGAATGGACACAGATATTCTCTTCAGCCTTGTCTGTAATAGCAGCAGATTAGAAACAGAAGTTCTCAGTAGGAACTCATTATATATACTATGGTACAGCCATGCAGTTGAATCCTAGGATGCTAAAAGCAAAATGACAAAGCTTTTAAATTTCCTCATCTATACCATTTGCATAAAAAGTATATTATTATTTGCATAAAAAGTATATGTCTATAATTTTTGTGTATGTCCTCATATTATAATAGAAAACCTCTGGAAAGATGCACAGGAAATTAGTCATTGTAGGTGCTTTGGGAAAAGAAATTGGGGATTTGGATAGGAGAAAGACTCATTTTTCATTGCATATCCTTTGGTGTTGTTTAAAGTTTGTACCATGTGAGTGTATTATCCATTAAAAATAAAATACATTGATACAATTTATTTTATTTTTTAAATTTTAAAAAACATTTATTTATTTATTTATTTAATTGAAGAAATGTTTTAAATTCTCCCCTCCATATACCTCCCCCTACTCCAATGGCTTTACCATATTCCAAAACACCAAGAGGTGTCGGAGGGGTGATTGGCATGCACCCTGTTGGGAATAGCTGCCTCTAATGAGAACAGGTGAGATGGGAATGAGTTGTGTTTCAGATGGTGTTGAGGCGGATCTAAGGTTGACATCTATTGAACTAGTAGGCTTCCTCTCTGCTTAAAGAGACATTTTCTTTTTTCTTAAATTAAAATTTTTTCAATTACAATTGATGTTTAATATTATTTTATACTAATTTTAGGTATAAGACATAGTGGTTAAATATTTATATAATTTATGAAGTGATCCCCCCAATTAGTCTAGTACTCACCTGGCACTATACATAATTATTGTAATATTATGGACTATATTCCCTATGCTGTACTTCGCACCCCTGTGACTATTTTATAACTTCTTAATCTCTTCATCTTTTTCAACCAGTCCCTCCAACCCCCTTTCAACTGGCAACCATAAGTTTGTTCATAGAAACATTTTCTATATCCTTATAAAGGATATTCAGGCAATGTTGAGGTTTGCTCTCCCTGTTCTCACCTGTCTCCATTGCCCATATAAACACCAGATGCTTGAACCATCTGCACACCTGGTATTATGCCTGGGCCTCCTAGAGACACATTTTCCACTCTCTCTGCTCAATTTTGCACTCCATCATTCATTAGTTTGTTTTTATAGCCCAGAATCTTTGTTGTTTTTTCTCCACTACCATAGTCCACGAATGTGGAACCTTAGAATGCTTAGAGATAATCTAAATTTAAGTGTTTCTTCTATAGGGAAGGTTGTAAAGGTCAGAGTGGTGAAGGGATTCACCTTCTCAATCTCTCTCCCTTGCCCAATAATAGTGGTTTCCTCTCTGTACGCCCAGCTACTGCTGAGATGCCTCTGGTCTGCCTCTTTTCTAGATGGCTTTGCTCTGTTAGATGGAACTGAGAGTGGCTCCCTACAATTCTAGACAGATATTTAAAAAATATTCTACCATATAGAGATGTGATGGATTGGATGATAAATTAGGATATAGCTATTGATGATACAAATAAATGTTTATTTTCTCATTGAGTCTAAGTTTGGTTTTAGGCACTTTTCTGGTCAGTGTTTGAGTTTGTTAGCTTTGAGCAGAGGTGTTCTGGAGAAACAACTTCCCTTTGTCATCTTGCTATAAGTGTCTTCATCATGGTTATTTTAGTATTTGTGATGCAGCGAGGACGATGTGCTTGAGAAAAAGATAAAGATTCTGGGCTATGAAAACATGGGATTGGACATTGGCTTTGATAAATAATTTGTAAAGGTGTTCATTTTCCAGTAAATTAAGATACATTCCAAGTAGCATGCTTCTTCTTAGTATTTAGGGCAACAAAACTCACTCAATGCACTTAAAAATTCAGATGACTTAAAAATCAATTAAATATTTTTAAATTGTCAACTCATTATTTTTAAGTTAACTTCAGATGATTGATTGTGATTAATAAGTAAGTGAATTTAAAAATTAATGAAAAAGTGACTACTTTTATTGTAACAGTGTTATGAATACTCTAGTGTAATTAATGATAAAAGTGATGTCTATAACATTAAAGTACATGAGCAAAGTGTTATTATCATTGGTTCTGACTATCAATTACTTATTCTACAAATCATCGTTGAGGCCTAGTACATGCGAGACACTGTAGGAACTGCTAAATGCTTCTTTGCTATTGCACTCACAATCATTTTATAGCATATTTTTTATAACAGACTAAGATTAATTTCAGATGAATTACAGGGTGCAAAATCTTAAAGTCAATAAAGAAGAAAATATTGCTGAAAACAATATCTCCAGATAGGAAGCCAATTAAATCATGAAAATAAATACTCAATAGTTTTAGTCAAATTAAACCTCTATACTTCAAAATCATCACTTTGAGCCAAATTAAAAAGAAAGAATAACCTGGAGAAAATAATAGAAAAAGAACAGTTAAAAGTATTTCATCAGATGTTTATATATAATGATTCTACAGCTATTATTAATAATGCTACAATCTATGTTATTTTTAAATCAAGAGTAGTAGAAAAAACCCTTGCCTTGCAGTGATTATATTTTTTTAAAATCTATCTAAGGAAAAGGAGTCAGAGTAATAATTTAAAAATAAAATTTTTATGTGTTCCTGTACATGAAACTCCAAAATGGATTCAACATAACTACCAAAATTCTTATATAGGTTTATGAGGTCTTACATATTCATACCCCTCCCCCACCTTAAAAACAAAACAAAACAACCCTATTTAGTTTCATCTCTAGTCACTGTTCCCTAGCATCTCTTCTCCAGCAGCATTAAGAAACCCAAAGTCCGTGTTCTTTGTTATCTCCTTCTTGTTTTCTGTGTCCAGGAGAATGGGAGAGATTATGTTAGGAACCCATAGTGATCATCTGGACTAAGATAATTCTGATCCCTCTCCTTGCCTTGCCCTGTGGTTGCAAATCCCTGAATGCTTCAACAAACTGTTTGGTTTCTTTATTCTGCTCATACCTCTTTTAGTACTCCTTTCATTAAAGTTTCTTCAAATTCCAGGGGATGTTGCCATGTTCCTTCATATCACCCTGAATGATACAGCATTCAAAATTCAAAATTAAGAGGTGTTAATATTTTTCATATTTTATTAAATTAAAAAAATCAACTATATTTAAGTATGATTTATATATAATAAAATGCACCCATTTTGATCACATAGTTTGATGAATTTTGGTGGTTGTATATACTTATGTTACCACAAACACAAACAAGAAAAGGTGCAAGTCTAATACTCTCCAAAAATTTCCTGTGCCCTTTCTTGATCAAATCTCTTCCCCACTTTTCCCCTAGCCTGCACCCCTCTCCCCACCCCTCCCCACCCACCAAGGCAACCTCTAATCTGCTTTCTGTATCTATAGATTAGAAGTGTGTTCTAGAGTCAGTTAGATGTTTATTTATATTCACTTTGCTCAGCATAATATTTTTGAGATTTATTCATGTTGTTGCATTTATCAATAAATCATTTCTTGGATATATTATAACTTGTTTATCCATTCTCCTGTTGATGGGTATTTGGGTTGATTTCAGGTTTTGACTATTATAAATAAGGCTACTATGAACATTCATCTACAAATCTTTGCGTGGACATATTTATTTTGGGGGGGGGTAAATAATTAGGAGGAGAAATTCAGAAACGTATAGTGTTTGTACAACTTTAAAAGTAGCTGCCATATATTTCTCCAAAATGGTTGTACCAGCTTGCATTCCTACAGGCAATGTATCAGAGTTCCAGTTGCTCCATATCTTCACCTAGCACTTGTTATTTTCAGTCTTTTAAATTGTAGTCTGACTAATTAATGGTCAGTAGTATTTCATTGTATTTTTAATTTGCATTTCCCTGATGACTGATGATATAGAGCATCTTATCATTATCCATTTGCCCATTTAAAAAAGTGAGATTATTTGTCTTCTTATTATTGAAAATATATATTCTGGATATGTCTTTTGTCAGATAACTGCCTTGCAAATATTTTCTCCCAATTTCCCTTGGCCTTGTTAGATTTCTCTTAAAAATGCACACTCTTCTATACTCTCCACTCTGGTGGGGGTTGGGAGTGTTCGTTAAATGCCTTTGGTTATGTGCACATAAATTTAATTTGACTAACTTAAACAAAGGACATGATATTATTAAGAGGCGAATGAGTTCACTGAATTGAATAGAAGTTGGAGGTGAACAATTCTTCCTCTGAAAGGGCAGGGAGCTGAGAAGACTTAGATCGTCAACAGCAGGAACTGTGGAATTTCTCCCTGGAAGCATTGAGTAACATGGCATCTCTGAAATTTCTGCTCTAGATTCAGATACCTGGGACAGAGAATCCAGTCAGTTTAGCATAGACCATGGGCCTACCTTAGTGCCTAGGAAGGAAGATGTTCTGTGATTAGCAGCCTGACCAGGCACATATGGAAAGGAGAAAGTGAAATTCTTTTAACCTATTTCCCGTTTGTCCCTAGAGTATTTGCCGGTGGTGTTTGCAGCTGCAGCATTTACCCCAAGATAACTCATGGAATACAGTCCTAACCTTACTCTTAAATTTTGCCATACGTCTCCTATGTTTTTCAGAGAATTGCATCAAAACAGAACTAATGCAGTTGGACAGCTCATTTGAACAGAAAACAGATGCCAAACAATCTGGGGAAAAAAAAAAAAAAAGACTGCAAAGGGAATGACTATAGCCAGATTCTATGGTGAATTTATGGCACTGGAATGACGTGACAAGAAGGAGGTGACAATGTTGTCAACATTCTACAATGCAATTGTGATTGAAGTAGTCAATAGAAATGGAAAGAAAACTAAGAAGCCATGTTACATTGTGAATTATAACGAGAATATGGGAGCAGATGACTCGGCTGATTAGATGCTCATTTCTTATTCAACAGAGCACAAAAGGCACACATTTTGGTATAAGAAATTCTTTCTCCATCTTCTCAACATTACAGTGCTGAACTCCTACATCCTGTACAAGAAGGACAATCCCTCTGAGCACATGATCAGCCATGTAAGCTTTGGACTGATACTGATTGAAAGAAAGCTGGAAAAGCATCTTAAGCCAGGGCAGCGACGTCTTCGAGGTTGTCTGTGCTCTGATGATGTCACACCATTTTGCTTATCTAGAAGACATTTCCCTAAGAGCATACCACCAACATCAGGGAAACAATTATGCTGCTTGTGTAATGACAAGAATGGCAAGACTATCCAGAGAAACACCATGTTTTTTGTGTGGAATGTGATTTTCCGCTTTGCATTGTCCTGTGCTTTGAAATTTACCACATGAAAAAAATTATTAAATACCGATCATTATATACATTTCTGTTACATTAGGATAAGAGACAAGTTCTGTTTAGAAATAACTCCAAGAACAGTTTTTATATTTTAATTTTACATTGGAAACCAGGTAAATTTGCTTCAGCCTCAAAGAGTGTGTTTATGTAAAATAAATTAACACTGGCAGCAAGCTGTACTTTTTTTTTTTCTAAACAGGGAATGGGTTAAAAAAGTGAAGATGTTTAGTTGGTACAAGAGGGAGAAGTGGTGCTTAGCATATTTACAACAAAATAGATCCTCTACAAAGGGGGAACTGTTGAACCATTGATACTTTGGTATAAATATATTCATTAAATTTCATCTTATACTGGTACTTGGTCAAGCAAAGGGGAATGATATTGAATGTTATCGTCCGGCCACATTCTAGGTACTTTTATGAAAATTATTCCATTTATTGGAAAATGATAGCAGTAGAGTCTGGGAGCAGAGACGATAATGAAAGAGAAGTGCTGTAAAGAAGGAAAATAAGGAAGAACTGAGGGCTATTTTAAACTAGCTTTTCTAAAGAAGCTTTGCCTAGATAGAGAGCTCATGTGACTGTTGTCCAATGAGTTCGCTATTCAATTGTCCTCATCTCTACAAAACTTGATTGTATTTAGATGTTTTATATTACTTCCCAGTAGAAACCCATCAAGGACTTTAAAAACAATCAGCTGTGGATAGAGTTCTCTTGGAATTCTGGATGATTTATTTTGTGGTAGAAGTAAATGAGAAGTACAAGTACCATGTGTCAAGAAAGGAGGGAAAAGTCATAAATCAAAAGTTACACACCATTAAATTAACTTTCAGATTTGAACAAATGGAGTTTCAGGAGAGAACAAAATAGAGAAGCAGAGATGAAGCACAAGTGCGCAGAAATTAATTTCTTAGGAAATGTGAGACTAACATCTGTTTTTGTATTTTAGAGTGGCATAAACATGAGAGGTCAGAAAACCTTTACAGGCTGTTGCTTGTAGAGCAAGTACACCTTGCTATAAATAATCTTTGCAGCTCTGACCCTGAAAGCTGATATTAGATATGTTTAGCTAGATGTCTTCTGATTCTATTCCCTATTGTATTCACTTTCTTCACTAGGACTGCCTAATAGGTCGCTAGCTCATTCACAGAAGATTTTAACTGGCTTTTGATAGCATGCTTGGAGATGAATTATGTTGGCAATTTGGTCTTTAAAGTGAGAATGGATGTTGTTCATATGCCTGAAAACTTCTAAAATATTGTATCCCTCATGTCCCCCCAAATAAAACTACATTTTGAGTGAGGAAATATAACTTTGTTTCTGTTATTAAAGTACTTGAAGATGATTCTATTCCCTGCCAGATTCTCTTAGGCTATGGGATATTTATTAGCCAAGCCCTCTGTATAGGATATTTTTTATTCCAAAATAGAATAATGCCTCATATGTTCAGACTTTTTAAAAATTAAGAATTTGTGATTATTTGAAAAGGGTTGAGATTTACCTTTGTATCATGAGAAAAGAATAATGTAAGCAATATTGTTAGAATATGTTTAACCTGGATAAAGGAACCAAATCCTTCAGTCATATTCAAAGTACTTATTTAGTGGTTATGGATAGATTGGACTTATCTATTGTTTGCCTAGTGGAATGTCAAGTGTCATCCCAGCACAGTTACCTCTGAGGTGCTATTGATGCTTATTGCTCTTATATCAGAGGGAAAACTATTCAGAGAATATTTTTTGAGAGGCATGAGGTTTAAAGTGCTTCTGAATCTTACAATAAGAATAAAATGGTAATTGATGATGTTCCATTTAGAATATCTCAGAGCTATATTAAAGCCATGTGTATGCCTACATGAGCATAGTAAAAAAACAATACCTAGGGAATACAAACCGTCTTTAGCAACAAGACTGGAATGACATGCTGAGATAACAAGGTAGTATCTTGTTTTCTTGGGTACCAAAGGAGAGTGTTAAAGCACTGAGTTATTGCCAGGACTGTAAGGGATCAATAATGCCTCTATCACTATATGAATAATTAGTGAGAGGAAGTAGTTTTCCCTTAGGTAGATAATATCTAAACAATTTCATAGGTCACAGTAAGTAAAATTATACCTTTCAATTTGCAGAATTTTCATTCTTTGTTATTACTAATGTATATTTATATAGGAAGTGTGGTATAAGACCTGAAATTAATATTATGTGTTGCCTTAACATCTGGTGAAATTGGAAGAGCCTTGAATGGCCTAATCACAAGTGCCCTGTCCCACTTTGTTTCTTCAGATACATCTTATAGCCAAACAATCTTCCAATCAAAGGGACCAAATGAAATTCATGCTTATTTCTGAGTATTGGGTTTCATTTTTCTGCCAGCCTGGGTCATGGATATATGTGACTAATAACTATTGTTGATCTCATCTGTCTAGTGTCAGATGTCATGTGGATATCTGTGTAACCTTGCTGTAGGAATCCTTCCCTCACCAATGGGGAGAGAGGCATTAAAACAGTAAAATATCAATGTAGAAAACTAAAGATCCCAATATCTATGTAATCACAAGATTATTAAAAATTATGTCATTATTTTGAGAGAAGAGAAGAAAGTATATCAAAAATATAGTAAAAAAGAATGTATACTCAAAAGGGTTAAATGGTAAAATCCATGAATTGCTTCAGTTGGTGAAAATGTTATTGTTATGACACAGACAATACTCAACTATGATGTTTAAGCTCACTGAAGAATTAAGTTTGGACTCAGAACCCAATCTAGAAGTTAGAATTTCTGCCACTGTAAATTAAATCTTAATCTACTTCATTATGACAGTGTAAAGTAAAAGACAAAGGGCCAGAATAGGGGAAATCTCATAATGCTTCATAAACTAAGCAGATATAGACTATTCATGGGAAAATAAATAATGAGCAACATGTGTTTTAAAAGATCATTTTTTGAAAGTTTTCCTAAATATATAACAAACGAATCCTAGATATTTAAGACTAATTTTGAACAATTGTGGATTTATAAATGGAATGATTTTAATAAATAATAATAACAAAGAATCTGGCATAAGAAAGTCCTGTATCAACATGGAATATTTTGGTAGACACACAGAAAAGGAATAGGAGAAAGTAGATAGTGAACCAAAAGGAAAATCTAGAGAACCAGAATAGATCCTGTTCTCTTAGTTTTGATTGGCCTATTTAAAACAAAGTGATTGTGAGAAATTAATATTTCAAACTACCTTTAGCATTCATAATTTTAATATACACATTTGCTTATTTGGTAATTTAACCTCCATTTTTTTCTTGTTTCATGGAAGTCATTTAATTGTTATCAATGCCTCTTTTGTTGACTTTACATGGTATTATTATTTTTACAGATCTCTTCTAACTACCTTTTGTAGCCAAGATTCTTGTGCTCAGAGGGACAAGTCAGGGGATTGGTCTATCCCTTACATAATGTTGTCTCAGAAAGTTTATTTTTCTAAGTGTTTATCATGTGTTTTGAAAAATTAACTATAAGGTATTAATAAAAAAGTCAGGTCAGAATTAATGAGTATTACTACATGAGTTTACCAGGTATATAATATAATCCACAACTGCTTAGTTTTCTTTATTCATCTGTGTGGTAACTCCTGTAGAAATTTTTGTAAATTCTCCAAAATAACTATTTTTCAGTAAATACTCCATTTTCATGGAATACTCCTTGATAGCATAGCCCCTTTATTAATGTCTGAGAAAAATCTAAATTTATGTTAAGGCATTTAGTTGAAAGAAAGTCCTTTGGAACCTATGTCCAACATTTTGTTTATATATTGTGTTTAGACTCTGAATATTCAGCAGAATTCAAAACCTATTCACCTCACCCACATGAAAAACCTGGAAGTACCCACTGGACAAGTGCTATTTCATAAGTTTGGATTACCCCAGTCCTATTTCATAAGTTTGGATTACCCCAGTCCTATCATTGCTTATATTATTTGTTTATTTTAAAAATTCAATTACCATTTATTATTATTTTGAATTACAGCTGGCATTCAATATTATTTTATATTAGTTTTAAGTGTACAGCATAGTAGTTAGACATTTATATAATTTCCGAAGTGATCCTCCCAATTGGTCTAGTACCCAACTGGCACTATACATAGTTATGTCAATATTATTGATTATATTCCCTACTCTGTACTTTATATTTCCATGACTATTTTGTAACTACCAATTTGTACTTTTTAACCCCTTCACCTTTTTCACCCTGCCGACCAACCACCTTTCCCTGAGGTACCCCTCTTTTCTTTCCTTGTATTGTCCAGAAGGTAAATTTCAGTCTCGTTTGGGTTCTCTTCTTTTTTGTTAGTTCTCTAAAGCTCCTTTCCTTTAGATCCTCAAGCTTGCAATTCTCTAGAGAACCAGAATAGATCCTGTTTTTCTCCCCCCATGATCTTGTTGCATTTGTTTTACAAGTAAATCTACATCCAGGAACTCTGAATGTGCTTGCTGTAGGGAAATATTTCGAATTAATGGAAGTGTATCATAGGGAGCGTGTTTTGAAAGCCAGGTGAATTTCAATTAAAATTTGCTACAGAATTGTTGATTTCAGGAAATGATTTTCAAAGTTGCAGATATCTATTTACGAATAACATGTAACGGCTATCAAGATTAATTCTTAATCTTTTCCCTTTAAAAGCTTTTTATCAGTCACTGAAACTTCTTCCTGTTCCTTTGCATAATGGATTGCACAAAGCATATTAATACAGAATGGTTGATAAGCTCACACAGGCCAAGCATTGTGTTTTACCTGTGTGGTTTGGTGTTCAGCACACATTTGCACCAGGTGAGCACAGAGTCAGTGCTCTTTGAAAAGAAGTGAGAACAATAAAATCTGTATCCTACCTATACAGTTTCTGGGACTTTGATAAGCTAGAGTAGTAAATATCAATATAATAATAATAAAAAAAAGGTTTAATTTAGCTCCTATCTCAGCTAGTAAGATTTTTCCCTTTTGTATTTTATTTTATTTTAAAAAAATTGTAAGTATTTTTGGTGCAGAAAGTCACTTCAAAGAACACTGCTGTGTGAGTCTCATGGGTTCTTGGTTTGCTGTCTCTAATCTAGAAAGGGAAGCTACAAGTTCACATTCCATTTTCCTTTAATAGCATCTTTTTGCATGTCACCTGTGAATATCCTATAGCCTGCAAATCTCATTTGATGCTTGTGTTTCCTCTAGACTCTGTGCAGTCACAAAGAGAATTTCTAGAGCTTTAATAATGCCATAGCATCATTCTCTCTCTCCCTGTCTGAAGTCTACTTTATCTTCAAGGCCAAGTCCAAATCTCATCACCTTCAGCTGCAAACTCTACAATCACTTCCTTTATTTTCTGAACTGCTAACATTTGTGCCTGTGCTCTTCTTCCAGTGTTAATTCCTTATCATTTCTTATTGTAACCCATTTGTATTATTTAATTTTGACATTTTGTTGATAAAACATAGGATGCAGTAGTTCTCAACTAGATTATAAATTCCTTAAGGAGGTGGACAGTGACTTCATGTCTATTACATTTCAATTAATTAGGCACCTGTTTGAAGGCTACTCATACTAAAACCTAGAGATAAAACAAACAAACAAAAAATACATTGTTCCTGCCTTAAAAAAATCACAACCTAATGTAGATGTAGACATGCAATTTTAATGCAGAATAATAGTTGCCTCATTTTTAGCTATATACAATTTGTAGTGGGAACTCAGGAAAACAAGTTCCGGAATTTGCCTTGGGTTCATAAAGAAAATAATATTTCATAAGAGACTTTAAGGAAGAGTAGGAATTTTTAAACAGGGGGAGAAGGTGGAAGGATATTCAGGCAGAAGGATGACATTTTAGGCATGGTGAAGGAGGAACGTGTATTTTAGTATTGTTGGAAGACAAAGTATAAGGACGTCATGGGTGAATGGCTAGAGAGATATCAAATCATAGTGGAAATTTTATGTCATTAGAAGATGCTTCTATTTCTTCCAATGGGCAGTGGACTCCAACTGAAAAGTTTTATGTAAAAGAATGGATGTCATCAGCTTTATATTTTAGAAAGAGTGTTCTACCAATTGTGTAAAATCTATGTCAGAAAGAACAATTAAATTAGAGAAAATGAAGTTATTGCACTATTTTTGATGAGATATAATAAGCTAGGATAGTGGTATGGGAATGAAGAGAAGAAAAATGTCAATAGATTAATGAAAAAATTAATTCAAAGAATGATAGAAAATGATCAAGAGAAATGGGTATAACTGAGATGATCAGGAACTTTTCAATTTAAAAGGGTAAGTGCTGAACAATATTGCGTTTTTCCCTGAGGAAGAGTAAATGTTTTTGATATGTGGTCAACAAGCTATGTGGTGGCAGGAGATGCAAATTGTGGCAGAAATTGCTAGTGTCCACCAAAGTTTTTATTTTTCTTCTTGGACACTCAAACACATTTTCCTGACTCTTTTTGTGTCATGTGACTCCATGATAGTCAATGCCATTTGAACCCAGGGAATGCGTCCCACTTTTAGACACAGCATAAAACACCCCACAAGCATTTCTCTGTGCTCCTTTCTCCTATTGTTATGACTACAATAATCAAAGAATCCAGAGCTGAATGATCATGTGGATTAGAAAACTCCCCGAATCCTAACCTGGAATATTTACCTTCTGATCAAGAAATCAATTTCTATTCTTTTTGAGTCTATTTGTTATAGCAATTTACCCAATGCCAACTAATAAACAGGCAATATTGAGGCATATCTTGGTAATGTAACGAGACATCAAAAATAAAGAAAAAAATCATTTGGGAAGCTAAGCAATAAAATCAAGTTACTTAAAAAATGAAAAAAAAAAAAAAATCAGCCTGTCCTCAGATTGTTGCATTTCAGCATTTGTTAGTAATAGAATAATTCTTACTAGTCTTCAAAAAAAGGATATGTGACTCAAGCATTTTATATTCAGACAAATTGTTATTCAAGTATAGAGACAACAGATAAGTGTATTGAATATGAAAGAACTTAGGGAATATTGTTCTCATGGATTTTTCTGTTAGAAATTATGAAAGGATGAACTTAGTTTTCCAAGCGATGAGGAGAAAATTATGGCAGAATAATTAACACTGAGAATTGGATTTATTTAAATTAACACTGAAAAATTGGGTTTATTCTTTGCTATATGATATATAATATGTGGAAAAAATAAACACACCAAAAAGGTAACAATACCACTAGTGGGCACTATTTCAGTTAAATATTCAATACTTATGTGTACTAGGTTCTAAATAATATGGAATCAACATTTGTAAAAGAACTGCTAAGGAGATTATACAAAGTATAATAGGAGTAATACAAACACAGTAGTCATGAAAGAATTTCAATTACATTTCTCAGTCCATAACAAATTGAGGCAATGAAAAAAAAAATCAAGTGGACAAAAATGACTAAGGATATGAAAAATAGAAGTAAAAGATAGACTTATGAGATAGATTTATTTGCTGTGTATTGAACTTTGTACCTTAAAAATAGATAATATGCCTTCTTTTCAACTGCTAATGATATAGTCACAAAGAAAGGCCATATCATATGCCACAAAGGAAGCTTCAATAGCTATCATAAAATAAAATATTGTAGACAAAATTGTGTGATATAAATGCACTAAATTAGGACAACAAAATTAGAGAATCAAAAAGGCCTGCCATATAGAAATTTAGACATTTTCTCTTAAACAACTCATATATATGAAATAGAATAACTCATTTCACATGAAATATAAAATATTGAAAATGAAAACACTATATAACAGTATTGAGGATATACAGAGGATAAATCATTATGTATTTATATTAGTGAATAACAAAGTAATCAGAAATGAATTAAACATGTCACTAAAGGAGTTACGAAAAGATAAAGAAATCGATACATTAAAAACACTGAAATATGATAAAGCTGTATGTGCACCTAAGAGCTGAGTTTTGAAAAACAAATAATATGAGATAATGCCAGTTAATTGGCAAGAAAAAAATGAAAAAGCACAAATATACTAAACAAGAAACAAGAGAGAAAATAATCTTAGTTATCAATGAAATTAAATGAATCATAGGAGGCTGCTTTTCTAAATTCCTTGTAAAAACATTTGAAATCTTTTGAAATGAAATTTTTTCTAGGAAAATAAAATTGACCCAAACAGATTCTAGAGATGGGGAAAAAATTCAAAAGACTAATTACAATCGAAGAAATAAAGTTGTCAAAGAGTTAATACTCTAAAAAGGACTCTGTCAAGACAGTCACATAATAGATAAACCCAGTACTGTTTAAATTACTCCAGAGCTTAAATAATAAAGGAAAGCTTCTAAATCCATTCTATGAAGTCGTACGCATAACATTGTTACCAAAGTCCAATAAAAAGTAACACAAAAGACAGTACGCAATATAATATTTGTCTAAAAATCCTAAATACCTTACTAACAGATAAAGCAGTAGTCAATAAAAAGAAGTCATTCTACAAATGTGAGGATCGTTCTAATTAGAAAGAGTATCAGTAGACTTCATCTTAGTAAGAGATCTAATGTCAGTCTTATGATCATGTCCAAATGTTTTGAAAAAACAATGGAAAAATTAAATGTAAGTCGGTCATAAAAGACCGTGTATTGTATGATTCTATTTATACGAAATATTCAGAACAGGCAAATCTATAGAAATGCAAGTAGATTCGTGGTTGCCTAGGGCTGGGGGAAGGAAATAAAACGGGAAGTGACTAGTAATGGATCTGGAGTTTTGTTTTGGGGTAATGAAAATTAAATTCTAAAATTAGTCTAAAATTAGATTACGGTGATGGTTACACATCTGCGAATATACTAAAAGCATTTGAATTGAATAGTATATGAATTATACATCAATAAAGCTGTTAAAAATCAATGTACATTCTTGATTTAAAACTTTAAATAAAATATTCTTAACTTCATAAGAAAATATATCTGGCCCAACCCCAAAGCTTGCAACAATCTTGATGGGGGAAATGATAGTATTTCCCCATAAACAATTGAGACAAGGCAAGGATTTTCACTTTTAGCACTACCATTTAACACTGTACAGAGATACCAGCTGATGCAGTTTGACAATAGAAATTAGAGGCATAACATTTGAAAAAAATAAGGTGAAATCACTTTTTACAGTTGCTATTACAGTACACATGAAAAATATAAAATAGATCAAGAGAAAAAAGTACAAAGTACAAATAATAATAAAAAATCAGTAAGATGGATTGATATGGAATTAATATACATTTATCAACAGCATTATTATTTGCAAGTTAGAATATTTAGTTGAGATAAGATCATTTTATATATTTGTATCAGTCACCGGCTCTACGACCTAAGACATTACATTCTCAGCACTCAAATGCAGAAAAACAATCTCCTGGGATAGGAGATGAATGTCATCTTTAATGCTAACTTTAATACATTAATGGTGCAAGCTGGGGTTGTTATGCTGAGAATAATTGTGAGGCTACCTATGGACTAGGTGGGAAAGGAAAATCTATGATCAATTATGAGTGACCTTCTTAGAAGAGGGCATGGCTGCAGAGTTACCATGATTTTATGGGAACAGACTACACCAGAATATGTATTACAGATTTCTCCTCCATTTTCATCATCACAATTTTAGCTAAAATTCTTACATTATTAGGACCAAAAATCATAAATACTATAACATAAATGCATACTTAGTACTTATTTATGGTGTATGAATAGCAGATACTTGCTTTTTATTAAAATGACAAATCAAGATTTATTAGGAATAAAAGCAAATGTTTCTTTCTTTTTCTTTTTAAAAACAAATGTTTCAAAGGCAAAATCCAGGATAATACTTGTTATACTGAAAAATAAATCTCTCTTGATCTGCTTGCTCTTGCTCTTTATCTCTTTCTGTCCATTTCATTCTCTCTCTCAAATCATCTTCACAATTGTACTTTAAAGATAATATTTTTTTGTTTGAATTTAACTGTGTATAAAAGTCAATAAAACAATATTTATGAAATCAATAAAACAATATTGTTATTAAACAATATTGAGTATAATATTTTTGAAAAAAAACCCAAATATATTAGAACCTTTACCTTTAAAAAAGATCATCTTTCAAATTAGTTATATTAGAATGCTAACTACTTATTCCATTGATACTGTTACTGTTTAAGTCATTTTCTGAGCTCTCATAATTACCATCACAGCTTGTGGCATTTTCTTTTGAATATCTTCAATATTGACAAACCTTTGTCTTCTCATGGTGGATTACGTATGTGGAAATAGCTAGAAGTAATTAGAGACAACTCTTAGGGGAAAAAAATGTATGTTCAGGTTAAATTATATTACTTGGCATTAAAACAAGAAAAAAATTAAGTTTGTAAAATAGTAAAACTGGCTTTTCAGTATATGTGTTATCTGCTGTTTTCTAAAAGCAATTTTATAAAAAAAAAATTTAAAATGCTTTAAATGATTGAACTCTTGTCAGGATAGGTTCATGACAAGTCATTTTGGTTTAATACCTGAATCAGCTTCAGACTAGCAGAAATAGATTTATCAAGTTATACTGAGTATATCCAAGTTATACTGATATACTGAGTGCATTCTGGTGCAATGAACTGAAGTCTAGCAGATGTGAATTTCAGTCCTGACATCTCTCTTATGTAATATTCAAAGTAATCTCAGGCAGCTTTGCTGTTAGCATCTGTGAAATGGGATTATAAAATATAACAAGTTGTTAGGATAAGTGAGACAGCATCAAAGTACCAGGACTCATGATATACAAGTGCTTACCAAGAGTTCGTTCCTGGCTGCTTTAAATTGAGGTTGGAATAAGATAGGATATAATAAAATAATATCGATGAAATCTTCTAGTTCTTTTTTATTTTACAATGGAATCTAGTAGAATAGAGTATAGGAGAATAGCACTATAAACTGGTTCTTTATGAATAGACAACCATCTATTTATGAAGATTTTCCGTGCCATGGGCAATTTTCTTTCTGGACATGTTTTCTACATTCAGTCTAAGGCATGAATTAATCTGTGGTCCTGGCCTAGTTAGTGGGAAGAAAGAATCAATGAGGGCTGCTGACACCTAAAGCTCTACTTGGGGAAGATGGCATCTTTGGAGATCCCAGGGACAGAGTGCTAGAGGGGCCCCCGTTACACTCTTGGTCTTATAATTACATTTGTAACAATTAGTGCTTACCAAAATTTTAACAGGAGTACTGAAGATTTAATTATGGATAATCATTTTAGAAAACTCTTCTTAAAGTGGTTTAAGATAAACACATGTAAAGAATTATGGAAGTGATTATGAGACTCCTATAGGGATAGAAAGGACTTCAGTTTTGGTTTGAGTTTTGCTCTGTTCTGTATGTGATTTTGTGAATAGAAATCAATTGATGCCTCTCTTGGGGCTTTATTTTTTTTATTTTCCTTTGCACCTGTAAAAACTTTAATATGGTTTGTTATTTGTGAAATACCAGTGTTGTCCATTAGGTATGTGTTTCAGAAACTATTTTATACTTAACCATCTCAATTTCTTTTTTTTTTTTTGCCTTTAAAACAAAAGGTATATTCTTCCAGAGAATTGGTCCTTTAGTTAGCTCTGAATAGAAAGACAGTGACTCCCTTTGGTTTCTGCTGGTGAGTTTGTTGGCAGTTTTAAGAAACTGGATTGTTCACATGGGATGAATTTCTGAGACTCCAGTTTCTAGTGTTAGAAATGATATTCTTCCTGTGCAGTATGGAACTGGCTATAGTGCATGCCAATGAACCATAGAGGAAAAAATACTGCTCCATTATCATAAGGAGTGAATAGCTAAATAAAAACTCCCTTGTAAAGACTAACAAAAATCTATACTAATGCCATGGTACCCATTTTAGCACAGCTTAAGAGGTCTTTGAATATAAGACAGAAAATGTAATCAAAAGTTTTTCCTAAAAAATCAGACCTAAAGCATTAGATTAGTCAAAAGTTGTCCTTTGAGATATCACATTTCTTCAAATAATGCACTCTTCTCTTTATTATGCATTATTCCACAGATTGAAAACTTATATGTTGTCAATAAAAAATAAATGTTATATAAAAACAAATCAGTAGTAAAATCTGAATCAAAATTTTATGTGATTTCATATATCCATTCTTGAAGTTAACCAAAATAAAGAACCAGTATGCCCTTAAAAGTGTAAAAGTGCTCTCCTGAGGGCAGCTACCCAAGTTCTACACTTACGGTTTTGCAATACCAAGAAAGCTGTAGTGCAGTTTCTCAAACTTGTCTATGGACCATCTGTCATGTAATTTCCAGGATGCTAATGAAAAAGGTTGCTTCTTGAGCTCTTTCTTGAGACCTACTAAATTAGGATATCTGGAAGGCATATCTTTAATCGAATTTAATTCTAGACTTATCAGGGGATCGCTTTGTAAATTATATGAATATCTAACCACTATGCTGCATGCTTGAAACTAATATAAAATAATATTGAATGTCGACTGTAATGAAAAAAAAATTTCATTCTGGAAATAGCACTCATTGGATTAGAAGAAGCAGTTTTTATCATCAAGGTAGTGAAGTTGAACATAAAATCCTGACACAACTGAAGATTTTTTTTGCTGATTAATGTGTTAATTTATTTAATAATCATATACTGAGTGCTTATTATGGACCAGACAATAGGAATAAAAAGATTAGTATAAAAATGATGCTACTTCTTAAGAACAAAAAGTTAATTTGGGAGAAGACAGATGAATAAACATACAATAGAATGTGATAATTCTGAACCAGGAGATCT
>NW_011888836.1:7544384-7563850 GCF_000151845.1 Pteropus vampyrus
GATTTAATTATGGATAATCATTTTAGAAAACTCTTCTTAAAGTGGTTTAAGATAAACACATGTAAAGAATTATGGAAGTGATTATGAGACTCCTATAGGGATAGAAAGGACTTCAGTTTTGGTTTGAGTTTTGCTCTGTTCTGTATGTGATTTTGTGAATAGAAATCAATTGATGCCTCTCTTGGGGCTTTATTTTTCTTATTTTCCTTTGGACCTGTAAAAACTTTAATATGGTTTGTTATTTGTGAAATACCAGTGTTGTCCATTAGGTATGTGTTTCAGAAACTATTTTATACTTAACCATCTCAATTTCTTTTTTTTTTTTTGCCTTTAAAACAAAAGGTATATTCTTCCAGAGAATTGGTCCTTTAGTTAGCTCTGAATAGAAAGACAGTGACTCCCTTTGGTTTCTGCTGGTGAGTTTGTTGGCAGTTTTAAGAAACTGGATTGTTCACATGGGATGAATTTCTGAGACTCCAGTTTCTAGTGTTAGAAATGATATTCTTCCTGTGCAGTATGGAACTGGCTATAGTGCATGCCAATGAACCATAGAGGAAAAAATACTGCTCCATTATCATAAGGAGTGAATAGCTAAATAAAAACTCCCTTGTAAAGACTAACAAAAATCTATACTAATGCCATGGTACCCATTTTAGCACAGCTTAAGAGGTCTTTGAATATAAGACAGAAAATGTAATCAAAAGTTTTTCCTAAAAAATCAGACCTAAAGCATTAGATTAGTCAAAAGTTGTCCTTTGAGATATCACATTTCTTCAAATAATGCACTCTTCTCTTTATTATGCATTATTCCACAGATTGAAAACTTATATGTTGTCAATAAAAAATAAATGTTATATAAAAACAAATCAGTAGTAAAATCTGAATCAAAATTTTATGTGATTTCATATATCCATTCTTGAAGTTAACCAAAATAAAGAACCAGTATGCCCTTAAAAGTGTAAAAGTGCTCTCCTGAGGGCAGCTACCCAAGTTCTACACTTACGGTTTTGCAATACCAAGAAAGCTGTAGTGCAGTTTCTCAAACTTGTCTATGGACCATCTGTCATGTAATTTCCAGGATGCTAATGAAAAAGGTTGCTTCTTGAGCTCTTTCTTGAGACCTACTAAATTAGGATATCTGGAAGGCATATCTTTAATCGAATTTAATTCTAGACTTATCAGGGGATCGCTTTGTAAATTATATGAATATCTAACCACTATGCTGCATGCTTGAAACTAATATAAAATAATATTGAATGTCGACTGTAATGAAAAAAAAATTTCATTCTGGAAATAGCACTCATTGGATTAGAAGAAGCAGTTTTTATCATCAAGGTAGTGAAGTTGAACATAAAATCCTGACACAACTGAAGATTTTTTTTGCTGATTAATGTGTTAATTTATTTAATAATCATATACTGAGTGCTTATTATGGACCAGACAATAGGAATAAAAAGATTAGTATAAAAATGATGCTACTTCTTAAGAACAAAAAGTTAATTTGGGAGAAGACAGATGAATAAACATACAATAGAATGTGATAATTCTGAACCAGGAGATCTTTCCACCATTATGCAGGATAAGAGAGGGAGTGCCTTATTGCTTGTGGGAATTGGGAAAGACTTCACCACTGGAAGGTCAAGGAAGGGTGTACTCACCAGGGGCTATGGAAAAGTTGTACTGAGCAGAGGATTAGCATATAGAAGATATTTAGGTGCTAGGCAAATTTTGTTTCATTCAGATGGTACAAAGCTAGTTCCAGAGGATGAGGAAAGAATCAATAAGAAATGGTTACATTTTGGGGAGAAGATTTCCAGGCTACTCTAAAAATTTTACGCCGTTCTAGGGATTATGGATAAAATAGGCTAAATTAGAGATAAGAAACTTAGAAATAAACCAAGAAACCTTTTTATACCAGGCATATGGAAATAAGGGTGAGATCTCAGTGAGGAATTGTGCAAGTGAAAACAAGAGGTTAAAGGGGAGTAGCATTTTGGAGCGAGAAACATTAGCATTTGATGCATCTATTCTGACCTAAAACTCATCCATGAAATTATCTACTTTTCTGTATTCATAGCCCATAATTCAATCATTATTTTTAAAAGTGCAATTTCATCCCTTTTTGTGCATTTTGACTGTGGCAAACACACAATTCTCCCTAGTATAGTGATTTATTTAAATACTATAATTTTATTAATACCTCCCCAACATGTGGCATATATGGAAATAGCCTATCATTAAGTTGTTGATAATACCATAACAGATTTAGGAAAAATGTATTCTACTGGTAATTATTTTGTGTCCTATAGCTTCATTAAGTTATTCATCTAGACTTCAGGAAGATATATGTACTGTATTAATGGTCTATTGCCTAGTAACAAGAGTTTTGAAATAAAGGATGAAATTACCAAGGAGCAATCTGTATGAATAATAGGGAAAATGAGATAATGAAGTGTGAGAGCCTCTATGACACCATGTATAAGTCAAGGCTGTGCAAATTAATTTAAGTATTAAATGTTTGGAACTCAAATCTTTCAGAGAGAATTTCTTTTCCAGTTAGAATTGGTAGAATTGAAATAGCCAAGTATTCTTAATGAGACACTACATTAGAATGATATTTTTGATATAGAAGTGAAATGCACAAATGTGAAATTCCTTAAAGGTTATAGAATAAGGGTCAGCAAACTGGCCTGCAGGCCAAATTGGTTCACTATCTGCTTTTGTAAATAAAGTTTTATTGGAACACAGTCACCTTCATTCATTTATGTATCATTTATGGCTCACTTTGTGCTATAACAAGAAGGTTGAACAGTTGTGACAGAGACTTTATGGTCCACGAAGCCTAAAATATTTACCACTTGGCTTTTAACTAGCCCCTGCATGAGAAATAAAAAGTTTGCTGACCCTTGCTCTGGAAATAAACATAATTATAATATTAGAGAAGGACAGAGGAGGTCTTTCTGTTCTTTTAGGCCCCTGGAAGCTCCACTTTTGCTTTTCCCTATTCCTAGGTAGAAAGTTAGAAATTACATCCTTTCCTAGTGTCCTTCCTACCTGTAGGCATTAAGGCCACTTGTCATTAAATTAGTCTCCTGACCTCAACTCTTTTCCTGCCACTCTTGCCTTGTACTCTAAACCATGCTGACCCTCCTGCTGTTCTTCAAGAATGCCATGTTTGTATTCTCTTCAGGACTTTTCAACAACTTGAAACACTCTTCCATGATGTTTTTACATGGATTGTTTCTTGTTCTTCAGTTCTTCCCTTAAATGTCAAATGTTCAGGGATGGCTTTTCTGACCACCCTATTTATAGTGTGGTCCTCATACCCCATTAACCTTTAACTCATTACTCTCGTTTACTTTTTCATTGCATGAACCACCATCTGGAATTATTTTGTTTGTGTTTTTTTACTTATTTATTGTCTATTTCTTCCACTAGGCTGTCAACTTCAACACACAGAGTAATGTTCAGCATATAAAAATCCTCATGTGTTGACAGTGGCTGTTGAAATGATCTGCTATGAAGAAAAGTTGACACTGCAATCCAGAGACAGCAATAGTGCCTAGATTCAGATTCAGAAATTTATTTATCCTTATGCAAATTAATGTGTGGATAGGTTCATAATTTCACAGACATAAGGTCTAATTTTACTTACAAAATACTCCAAAGAGCCTTCGTAAGCTTCCAACTGAAAATGACTGTATAGTTCTCTTTGGTAATTCTTAGTATTCTGATTTATAAGTAAATAGCCTATACCTTTCTCAGCTCCAAATTCTTATCTGATGCCTGGATTATCTTCTTTTAGCAGCCACTTTTAGACATGTCATTTTCAGCTATAATGTTAACCTGAAAATGAAGGTGGAGTTATATAACAAGTGAACAGCTTCCTCAATTACGACTAATTTTATGTATTTGTCTCATCATTTATACATGCAAGAATATACATGCTGGAAATCCTATTCAAATTTATATTACCTCATTTTTATCTATGGTATCCTTACTGGATTTCGAAGTAACCCTATTTAGAAAGAAAGCTCAATTATATGTACTGCTTTAATTTTCAGATAAAGTTCATTTACTGTGAAATACTGTTCTCATCAGCAACCAGATTAGGTTACAAAATTTAGGTGGGCAACTCTTAGTGTTTAAGAAGTAGCTATTTGACTTTATTTAAAGAGATCTAGCTGGACAAAGCTCTAATACTTTCATAAGTTTGATGAGGTAGTTTTGAATATTGTTATTAGTATGGTTGAATAGTTGTGTTATATTACAGAATTAACAAAGAAAAAAATGTATGCCAGCTGGCTTCTCTTGCTTAAGATACTTGAAATGGAGTTCAAGTTACAAAGTATATATTCTAGCAAATTTGAACTTTGTCAATGTTCAACATGCCTAATCCAGGACAAAACAGTGTTGTTTATTTCTTTATGTAATGTTGACTTAAGATATCTTTGGGGTTCTGTGCACTTAAATGCATGTCCTGAGTCGCTCTTTAATTAATAAGATGCTGGAGTACTATTTAGTAAATTACTCCTACAGTGCATTGAATGACCTCCTTCTCTCTGAAGAAAAACAACAAAACTCTGCATCCTCATGTACTTAATTTATACCTAATTTATGATCAAAATTAAGTTTAGCACTAAAAAATATAGTACATTCTCTCATTTGAAGCTGAAATTATGATGTTTTGTTCTGAATGGTGGTATCTAGATTTACAATGCTGTCTACATAGTTCAGCTCAGTTCCATACCCCCTAGTGCCAAAATGTGACACAACTTTTAGTCTATAGTTTACGTGTGTTGGATTATTTAATGTTAACTAGACATTTCTGTTAAGATAAATCTTTTAATATTGTAAATCTCTTTTTTTTATGGACTGGATTGTGTCCCTCCAAATTCATACGTCGAAGCCCTGATCCCCAATTGACTGTCTTTAGAAATAGAGCCTTTAACAAAGTAATTAAGTTTAAATGAGGTCATGAAGGTAGTGTCCTTAGAAGAGGATGGCACATTAGAGATTCTCTCTCTCTTTAGGCATGCACAGAGAAGAGGCCATGTGAGGATACAGCGAAAAGTTTGTAGTCTTCAAACTAACAAGAGAGGCCTCTCTGGAAATCGATCCTGCTAGCACCTTGATCTTAGACTTTTAGCCTCCAGAACTGTGAGAAAATACATTTCTGTTATTTAAGCCACCCAGTCTGTGATATTTTGTTGTGGCATCCCTAGCAGACAAATATATTCTATATTTTAAGAAGAATATTTGCTATGACTTATATTCTTTTAAGTGGTGAGTCAGTGACATTACAGAGCACTACACTGGAGAAATCACAGTGTCACTCTCGAGAAACTCAAACCACCATTGAAACTTCTGAGAAACAATGCACCAACAACAAATAAATGTACGTTGGAGCCACATCTTAAAACTTTCCACTATTGGTCTGGGTTTGATAAAAACTTAACTGTTTTAGGCCACACTCAATATGATTCAGCTACTAAAGTGTCTAAAAAAATTGATTAAGAGCTACAGGATTTTCCAGCTAATGTTAGCAAGAGCTCATGCCTTGGTGAATTTTTAGTGCAATACCCACAGATTAGTAAAGGTAACGTAGGCACTACAGAGAAACAAAATGTTGTGGTCATTTATTTCACAAGTTCTTTATAGGAGGTTAGTTTTGAAATAGAATTGTCACAAGTTGGGGGTAACATTTTGGGATGAAGTGTTGTTAGGGAGTATGCTGTGGGGCACCAGGATAGATGTTCAATTCTAAGTTGGTTCCCCTCATGATCCTGTGCTCTCTGCTAGAGAAGAATTGCAATTTGGGCTGCTGAGATTTTTTAAATACCCTCTTTGAATTTTTTCTTCTCAAGTTAATTATGTTGTAGGTAAAAATCTTCCAGTGTTAGAAATGAGAAATGTAGCTGAGAATGAGTAGAGGGATTCACTCTCCCTAAGCACATTCTTTCTCACTTAAGGCCTCAACAGTTTTAAAAACTAGGTTGAGTTCCCCACCAGCCTGTGCTGCCAGCTCCACCTCTTTGGTCTTACTCACTGTTGTTAGACCATGGGGAGTTGGTCAAGGCTAGATTATGTGGGGCTTTGTAGATGAGGTTGGTCAGTTGGGATTTTTTTCTTTCTGTATTTAGAGAGCAGTGCAATGACATTGTTTAGTTTAAATTTTAAAAAAATGTTTGGAATAGGGTGTAGCAAGTCAAGAGTGAAAGCTAGGAGACCAGTTATGGTGCTGCAGTAAAAGAGGCAAGAAATCATGGTGCTCAGGTAAAGGTGGTAGTAGTGAACATAGAAAACAGTGGATAGATAAGGGTAATATTTTGGAGGCAGAGCCAACAGAAGTTGCTGATGAATTGAATGAGTGGATGGTGATACAAAAGAAAAAGCAAAATGAGGACAGCATCTGTATCTGGGGCTTTGGTAATTGGGTAGTGGTTTCATGTACAGGAATGGAAAATGCTGTGTGGAGCAGGTTTTAGGGAGAAAATTAAGAATTCTGTTTTGGACATGTTAGTGTTAAGATTCTTATTAAATATCTAGGTCAGGTATTTAGACACATTAGCATGGAGCTCAATATAGTGGTCCAGCTTAGAGATATGAATTTGGAATTCATATATTTAAATGCCAACATACATATCTTGGCGTAACATACATTAGCATTTAAAATCATGGAAATGGCTAAAATCACCTGGGGGGAAACGTTAAGGCAGATGCAAAAATGATTAATCCATGATCTTTGTTTCATATATCGTTTCTATGTCTATATCATCTATATCTTAGTGTGTAAATGCTTTAATAGAACTCCAAAATTTTACCCGTTTCCACGCTCTATTTTTGGTTTTACAACTGCAGATAATTCATTCCCTGATAAAGTAGTTGAATTCATAGCTAAAACTTAGCTTCCTTCCTACTTTTCTCATCTAAATTGAGTTAACCTTGGATTAGCAGGAATGGTTAAATCTCCTATTCTCTCAGCGAGAAGAACTGTAACCATTACCCCATGAAGTTGTTTTCTGAATCTCACCTAAATATTGTGATCTAGAATCCTCTTGTAGTTTGGCAGATTCTGTGATTTCAAAAATAACTTGTACTCAAGGATTATGGATTCTCTAGAAGAAAGAAATCTAGAATCAGCATGACATATTGGTACCCTCCTCACCTCCCCCCAGTGATGTTAGCCAATGCCTACAAGCTTGAGCAAGGTAAAGGGAAACTAACATATTTGAAAAACTTGAATGAGAGCAAGGCTTTTATTTTTATTTTTGTTTGTCTACAAAGAAGAGCAATAGCAAATATGGTAACTGTGGTGCTTACTTGTGCTGTTACTCCTCCTTGCCAACCTCTTCACCCCGCAAAGCATTAAGGAAATAGTAAGTGTACAGTGAAGCCTAAGGGCTATGGCAGGCCACAGTGTATCCAAAGGAAGCAGAAAAAACTTAGGAATAAAAGTGTAAGAGGGAACTCTTTGGAACCAACCTCCCTCTTTCTCATTCTGGTGGATAATGGAGAAATATACATAACTCAAATCACAGAGAAGATTTATATCTGATATTGTCACAAGAAGTATGTCTGAAAATTCAGCTCAAACTCCCAGAAAAGCAAGCTAGTTCTAGTTAATATTTTCTTCCTAATGTCTCACCCCTAAGTCTGTAAACTTGTGTTCTTTTATGATAGAATATCCTCTTCCTGAAATTAAACATGGCCATTGAATTACATTGGTAGATATACCCTCATCTCATTTTGTTCAGAATTTACCTAGAGCTTTCCTGACATAAATACACTTTACCTCTTCATTAAACCTTGAATTCTGCTATGGACGCTTCTTTGACAAGACTGTCAAAATGGTTCCCAGGCTAACTGAGAACTGGATTGCTACCCTAATTCCATTTATACAGACTGCTAGAGCAGTCCCATAATCATAATTTATGACCACCAATGTCTTTGTTTAGACAAGAACGCTTGACTCTTAATCCCACTACTAACTTCCTTGAGCCATAAACTACCTAAAAGTGAGTGACTTTAAAAACATAACTGAATGCCATATTTCCCTCTGTTTGTTCAAGATAACTAGTCAGAAAGGGCTCCAGAATGCAAATGTGTGCACATTTAAAAAATTGCCACTCCTTCATTATATACAGTATATCATATATAATAGCCTTTGAGATATATTGAAAGTTCCTTTATTCATTAAAGAAAAGCTAATTTGTCTTCTATTATTCAAGAGGTGTTTTATTTCCCATATGCACACAGAAGTAACAGAACCATTAGCAAAGGGACAAAATATTTCAGTTCCAACCTTTATAATGGCCATGATTTGATATAGTAGAATATTGAGAGAAATCACTAGGAGCTTCCCCCGCCTACTATCATGATATCCAATTATATCTTGCAGTGACCCTGGAAGGCCTGCTTGAAATTCTTGTGCCAAGCTCTTTATCACAGAGAAGACAAATGAAAACAATGACCTTTAAAATATATATCCTTCTAATTGTCTGCTGACAGTCTTTCATTGCCACCTACTCTGTTTTAATGAGTAAAACCTGATGATCAAAATTAAAAAAAAAATAAAACCCTCAAAGTTTAATTTTCCTGGAACTCTATCAAATGCTAGACATTTTTAAGTCTTAGAGGTTTATATCTTGTAGCAAAAGATTATTTGAGATTTATTGAAACCAAATAAAACTTTGTTGGGAGAGATAGAGCTAAAATGACATACCCAGGTATACCCTGAGAGCAGTACTCATTCTAGCTGAATTGACATCAAGATAAACTCTGATAACTCATAGATATCAAAGTTATTTTATTTTCACTATTATCAAGCAAATGTTTCAAGCAGTTTTTTTTTTTTTTTTGGCTAATAAATAATACTCTAAGTCACACAAATCTTATTATCCAACATAAATTCTCTTCAGGACACTTTTAATTGGTACTTTCATGACAAGTATTTCCACATATTTAATTTTGTTTCCATGGTTAAAATAATAAATGTGTATAACACTAATAGTTACAAAGTTACTTCAAGTGAGTTATTTTATTTTGGATACTTACATGTATTATACTTAACAAATGTACACTCAGTAGATTATTTTAACACACTTCTATCAGAAACTGTTTCATTAAGCAAATAAAACTTTAGAAGCTCAAGAAGAATTTATCAATACAGTTAATAAGTACGTCCTTGTAATCAATAAAAAATGCAATTCATACTCTTCAATAACATATGTGAAATTAACCAAATTTGATCACAGATTAGGCAAAAAGGAAGTTTTAATAAATTCTTGAGAATAGATAACATGCAGAACGACATGTATGAGAGAGAGTTGCTATAAAATTAGACATCAGTTAGGATAGTACAAATCTCTTTACATTACCCAAACCATATAAAACAAGGAGAGCAAATAAAAATATATATAACTACAGAGTAAGAGACAGTGAATTTTTTATACTTCCATATTTATGTTAGTTTGAAAATGAATGAACACCAGAAGATTCATCTTGGAGTCCTCTCTGGAGCGGAATCTGGTAGGGACTGCACAGAAGAATGGACAGAAAACAGTGAGTTCTCAGCATTGCAGAGCAAACTTCCTAAAGAAGAGTGTTCCTCTCAGAATAAGAAATACTCAGAACAGATCTGATCAGAGCATAGGCTACATGGAAATCAAAGTGAGCGATTTGGTAGATAAGTAGAACAAGAGGCGAAGTCTTGGGAAGGCACTTTAGGGGAGAGAAGGAAACTTAGAAGGAGGAATGTCCTTTGGAGGTTTAGTGCAAATGTAAAGAAGGTATCAAATGGTTTAAGAGTCCTAAGAAACCAGATAGCATAACAAAAATTAACCATATTACCTTTTAAATTTGTGCCATTTAATTCAGGTTTTATTGAGGTATAATTTACATGAGGGAAAATTCACCCTGATTATGTGTTAAAGTTTGATGAAGTTTGAAAAACAGTCACATGACTATTGCCATAATCAAGACAGATAATATTTCCATCAGCTAAAAAGTTTCCTGTTGCCCTTTGTGGTTACTTTCCTTGTCACATCCCCAGCTCACAGCAACCACACATCTCTTTTCTGTTCCCATAGTTTTGCCCTTTCCAGAATAGTCTATAAATAGATCATGATATGTAACTTTTTGAATGTGGTATAATGCTTTGACTTAGCATAATGATTTTGAGATTCATCCATATTGTGGCATGAATGTGTATTTTTAAAAATAGCTGAATAGTAATTCATTATGTATCTACATCACGACTTGTTTTTCCATTTACCAGTTGATGGATGTTTGGGTTGTTTCTAGTTTTTGATGACTATAAAAAATTATTATAATCACAGAAAGTTTTTGGTGTAGACACGTATGTATAACAACATTCAGAGTAACACAGGAGGAAGTGAGCCAAGTATAGAAGGAATGTTCATCTTCTAGGGTATAATTTGGTCAACTTTCTTTGTTCAACTTTATTTGCTTTGAAAAGACATACATCTTTTTTTTTTTTTTTTTGGCATCCATCTTTTTAAGCTTCTCATTTTGCTTTTCCCTTTATTTGTCCTCAGCATCTATGAGGTACATCAATAATTTTGGAGAAAGTTGATAAATACTTGGATTTGCTCATACTAATGAACCTCTTTAGATTCACACAGTCAGACTGAGGTTTTTTTTAAACTACTTAATTGAGGTATGATCGCTATACAAAAGCTGTATGCATTTAACATATACAAGTTGATGAGTTTAGAGATAAGTATATACTTGTGAAATCATCGCTACAATCTATGCCATAAACATAACATCGCTTCCAAGTTTTCTCCTGCCCTCTTTATTATCATCATCATTATTTTATATAAGAACATTTAACAAAAGATCTACCATCTTAGCAACATTTTAAGTCTACAGTACAGTATTGTTAACTAGAGGCTCTATATGCTGTATAGTAGATCTCTAGGACTTACCTATCTTTTATAACTGAAATTTTCTACCCTTTGACTAATATCTCCTTGTTTTACCCTGCCTTCAGTCTCTGACAATCACCATTCTACTCTCTGCTTCTGAGTTTGACTATTTTTGATTTTTCACATAAGTGTAATCAAGCAATATTTGTCCTTCTCTGACTAGCTTAATATGATGTTCTCCAGGTTCATCATATTATCATAAATGTCAGGATTTCCTTAATTTTTAAAGTTGAATAATATTACATTGCATGTATATACATTTTATTTATTTATTCATCTATTGATGAACATTTAGGTTGCTTCCATGTCTTGGCTGTTGTGAATAATGTTGCTGTGAACCTGGGCATGCAAATAACTCTTAGTGTTCCTAATTTCAATTCCTATGGATATATACCCAGAAGTGTGATTGATGGATCACATGGTGGTTCTATTTTTAATTTTCTGAGGAGCCTCTAAATTGAGTTTTAATAACATAGGCAATTAGTAAACATTTTTGAGCCTTCAGTACAGGTCCAACACTGTTTTAAGTGAATAGAGAATAAGAAAGTTTAGTTGATTGTGTTCAGTTCTTGTTAAGATTTCAAACCACTTTGAATGCTCATGAAGCGGTAAGAAAGCAATATTGGACAGCATAACTTAAAGCTTTTTTTTTTGGTATAAATTTTAAAATGCTCTAGCAATTTAGAGAAGGAAGTGTTCAAAATATCTTAATTCGATTAGTATATTAATTTCCTATTTGCTGCTGTAAAAAACTACCACAAACTTAGTGACTTAAAACGACACAAGTTTATGAACTTAGAAGTCTGACACGACTGTCAGTGAGATAAAATCAAGGCGTAAGCAGAACTATGTTTCTTTATGGAGACTCTATAAAGAATCCATTTTCTTGCCTCTTTCAGCTTGTAGAGACAGTCTGTATTCTTTGACTCGTAACCCCTTTCCTCCATCTTCAAAACCAGCAATGTCAGGTCTAGTCCTTGACTAATTCTTCTGCCTTCCTCTTCACTTTTAAGAACCCTTGTGATTACATTGGGTCCACTGGAACAATCCAGGATAGCCTCCCTATTATAAGGTCAGCTGATTAGCACCTTTAATTTCATCTGCAGCCTTAAATTTGTTTTTCCATGTAAGGTAATGTATTTCTAGGTTTTCAGGGATTAAGATGTGGGCATCTTTAGAGGGTCATTATTCTGCCTACTACAATTGAGGAAGGAATTGTCATTCTTAAATCATTTGGAAATATCTCTGTGGGCCAGAGAAGATATGAACTAAACACTCAATATTCCATTTGTGCTTGTCTGTTTCCTTTTTAGAATGTTGTTTTTCCTCCTAATAAAAGGAAAGTGAAGTTTTCCTATTCTTTTAGATTTGTTGACTTTTGGCTAGTTGTTTTGAACAAGACCTTTGGAAAGAACCTAATATTGTAAAAGTAATAGATTCCGATTGTTCTAATAACAGGGCCAGTAGGCTTGAATAAAAACTCTTTTACATTTGGAAAAGATAAAGCTTTATTGCATGGGGTTCATGTGCTTTCTGAACTAGAAGAATTTGGTCACAGAAGCAGTAGAAAAATTAACTAGAATAAAGTATTATTATTGCATCATATCTATTAGGGGAAGATTAATGCTTTTCTTTGTTTAAATAGTTAATAAAAAAGATTAATTTTATTCTCTCACTATGGAATAAGATAAATTTTGAGGAAGCCTCCAAAGTTTGTATAGTTACCTTCTGAAACACTTTGTAAAGTTTGGGAATCTTGTGCTTTATTAGATTACTTAGCCATGGCTTTGATACAGCCTTAGCTTAGTTATGACTTAGCTCTTTGGCTAGGAGAAACTTCAGTAATTAAGTGGATAATTGCTCTAATCTCCATCTAGCTTTTAGGTCTACTGCCTTTCACTTAATGCATGTAGAGATATTAGCTAACGGTGATATTATTTGTTCAACAGATCCTGTACTGGGAAAAACAATTCTCTTTAGCAAAATTTTTTAAATCAGTGTTTCTCTAGAAATTGTATTTATTTTATGGTCTCCTTGGTAGAAGGCCTATACCATGAAAGTTATCGTTGCTTTCCACCTCATGCAATCCATTTGCACTGCTCTTGCCCATCCTCCATTGCTTTATTTTATTCATTATTATTATTGTTGTAGAATAGGGTCCAATTTTGTATACATAAAAGGCAAGATCATTTTAAGCAATTGAGGCAAATATTGCAGACTGGAAAATGGCTCTGATTCTTCAATTCTTGCACAACAAATTCTGTGGTAAGTAGTTTAGGAATCCAAAGCAGGCATAGAAATCATGATAAGCGCTCCTATGCAACTTCTCCGGATCTGAAACAGCCCTTGCATACACTGATTACTTGCAAATGCAACTGTCTAGGTTACATACAAAATGAACATAATAAGTTTTTATTTCCCATGATGATACACCAACAGCTACATTTGGTTTCTAATAGCTTGCAATTCAGTAATAATAGCGTGGTTCAGTTTAGTTTATTGAAGACATAAAAATACTTGGCAGCCAGAGGCTGGAGAGTGTGGTTCAAAAGAAGATTCCAACAGGGACCCCAGGACCTGTACATGGAACATGGGTATACTTGGCACTTAGCAGCTATGATTTATTCATTTAGTGAAAAGCAGCATCCCATAAACATGATTTATGTAATTACTGAGGGGGGAATTTGATCTCTATTTATATAGAATGACACCTCAGAATTATGTTACCCACATTTTACCTTTTTAATGGCATTCCTTTTGGCTGAAGTTATTTCAGCTCACTTTCCTCAGGAGAAAATTCTTCATTTTTATTCTTTGTAAAAAACAAAAAGAAATAGAAAAACACCAAGTTCTTTTACTCACTAACTGGCTTGAGAGCTTAGGCTTTACAGATGTTTGCAATGAAAATGAAGATTTTTTGAGTTTAGCTGAACATCTTAAAACAAGGAGAACTATTTGGAAATAATTTTTATCAAAATTGTATTTTCTAGAAGTGAAAATTGAAAACTTCATTCAGATTGGATAATCATTAAATGTGAGATTCTATCATTAGGCAACAAAAATATTAGATAATGTTGGTAATAAAATCCACTCTATTTTTATTTATCTTTCATATTAATTAAGTAAAATAATTTAGGATTTGAAAACCTGGGCACTATGAGCACTATATTCCAACTCATCTATACTACACACCTGACTGTACAAGCATTGGGAAGTTTCTTGTTTTTCTCTAGCTTTACCAAATAAATGGGCATGTTAACATCTGTCTTACTGCTTGCTACACCACAGGTGTGTAATAAGGATCACATGGAATAATGTATGCAGATGTGGTAGGTCAATTGTGGAGGACTTTGTGAGCCTTTTATTATTATGTAAAAAGTGGCCGCCAGTAAGTGAACACCTGTAAGGCGTTCCTTCATTGGTAGTGGTGGAATTGCACAATTCCACACACTTTTTCTGCTAACTCTTTTCATTGCTATTATACAGATTGTAAGTAGTGATGAAATGGAGAGAAAGGTTGTCTGTGACCATTGCTATGAGAGAAAATGTGGTGCAAAGAATCCAGGTTTAAGACTGAGTTCTTTCACTGTGAGATCATAGATAATCAATTGGAATTCTTTAAACCTCAGTTATCTCATCTGTAAAATACGTGAATAAAACTCACTGACATGTGTCATGAGATCATCTTTATCAACAGAAGGAAAGCATATAAAAACTCTTTGAAAATTTAAGAACTACAAATGCAAGTTATTATCATTACTCTTTTATTTGGACATCGTAACCTTTAGCATTGATAAATGAAGCTATATAATATGCAATTATTTCTTGATAAAAACTTAATGCTATCCTGGTGAAGGAGATAATATCTTCTGTTTGTTTTCCGTGAGAAATAGCTTTCAATATAATTGCAGTAAATAAAATATGTAATGCCTTTATAAATATTTAGTCAGAGCCCTACCTATTTCATATAGTGACCTTTTCTTTTGAAAATGATGAGTCTTTTTTGTAAATAAAGACTTTAGGAGTTTACAAATCAACAATTGAATCATCCCTTAAAGAAAGCTCAAACAAAGGTTTTTATAAGTGTTTAAGAAATGTCACATGTAAAAATCCATAGTTTCAAAATAGATTAGTTGGAGTAGGGAGTGGTGGGATAAGTTATCGTTGCTTCTTAAAGCTTTATAAGATTTTAAACAATACATTATCTGTTGAAATACAAAATAAGTATATTGATATAATATATAGTTAAAACTAAGAGTTGCAATAACAGCTTAGGAAAAGAAGTGACGTTTTTATTTTAGTAAGATAAAAAGCTTTTATATGATATGAAAGTACTTAAATTTACAGATATATTGAAATCTTGAATATTGAATCAATGCAAGAGCTATATATTTTTCTGTATTTATAGTGTGATAAAATATACATAAAATAAAATTTATCATTTTAATCATTTCTAAGTGTATGGTTCAGTGGCATTAACTACATTCATATTGTTGTATGACCATCATTATTATCTATCTCCAGAACTTTTTCATCATCCCAAACTGAAACTTTATACCCATAAAGAGATATTTTGAAGAACACTGTCATCATGATGTTTTGTACTACCATAAAATTTGCCTTTCTCATTCAAATATTTTATTACTTTTAAATAGTGATGCATTATGTTTTTAGTGATATTTTGAACAAGGAGCTTTTCCAAATAATATATTTATGTTAGGTAAGTTGAATACAATATACTCATATGTTATATTTTTATTTCAAGTTCACTTGTAATTTTGTTTCTGAATATTTATTTGATACCAGAATTTTGCTAAGGCAATAATAATTTTTGTTTTGGTATTAATAAATTTTCTCTTTGAAACTTTCTAGTACTTTACCACATATTTTATTTCAGTGATTACAGGTGTATTGTAATGAACAATGTGGAAGGTGTTTTATTCCAGATAAACTGTATCCACACTTTTAGAAACACATCTACTAAATAAAGTGAGATGATACCTATAATATTTAAAAATAATTAAAGTTGTATAATTTGGTATTTTACTCTCTCTTCTACATTGTTAAGGGAGTTATACATTGGTACAATCTCTATAGAGGATAATTAATCAATATCTAGCAAAAGTTTTAAAAAGTTTGACCTAGGCACTACATCTCTAAATATTTATCCTACACATACATATGTATACATATATATTTACATATATATACATATATGTATATATGTATTTACATATATATTTACACATATATATGTAAATATATATACACATAAATTCATCAAGGCATATATATAGAAGTGTTCTTAAAACACAGTGCAAATTAAAAAATGGGCAAAAAAGATTTAAAAAGACCCTTCAAAAGTGTATAAGTAGCCAAAAAGCCCTTGAAAAGATGGTTAACAATATTAGTTATAAGAGAAATAAAAATTAAAACTGCAATGAGATATACTACACACTCTTTAGAATGGCTAATCCCCAAAAGAAGGACAGTTCTAAATGTTTGTAAGAATGTGGAACAACTGGAACTCTCACGTGTTCCTTATGAGAATAAAGAAATGGTATAACCACTTTGGAAAACAGTTTGGCAATTTCTTATAAAGTTAAAAGAAAACATAAAGTGAAATATATGTGTACACAAAGACTTGTTCGCAAATGTTCATAGCAATTTTATTCAAAATATCTTTTAAATGGGAAAAATAAAAATGTTCGTCAACTGGAGAATAAATAAGCTGTGATATATTTCTATATAGACATCTTACTCAGCAATGAAAAGGAATGAGCAGCTGATACATGCAACAACATGGATGAATCTAAGAAATATTATGCTGAGAGAAAGAAGTTAGAGAAAAGTACACACCGTATGATTCCACTTATATAACTTTCTAGAAGAGGCAAATTCAATATGTTTTGACAGAAAACACATTAGTGGTTAAGCAAGACTAGGTTGCCTGCAAAGGGATACCAGAAAATATTTTGAGCTGATGAAAATTTTCTGTCTTAATTGGAGTGGTGGTTATATGGGACACACATGCTTAAAAACTGATCAACCAGTACATTGAAAATAGTCACATTTTATGATATGTAAATTATATATTAAAAAAGTTCATTAAAAATAATGATAGTAATGAATCATAGCCCATTGAATAAAATATAAAAGCATGAGCTCATACCGATATAAATAAGTACATTAGAAGTGTGGTTTGCATAGTTTCAAGGCACTTTTGCAGAAAATGCTTATTCATCATTAAGTGGAAAAAATCATACTTTTATAATGGAAAAGACAGGCAGACATCACCTTAATCAAGTGATCAAAGTGAACATCATCAGTAACGGAACACATAAAAATCAAGTTCACCTGATAGGTTGCAATAAGAGGAACACATCACTTTTGTGATATTCCTGCTAAAGGTATTCTTTATAAGTACCGAATCATAAGAAAATATCTGGCAAATCCATCCAAATTAAAGAGCAGCCTACGAAATAACCAGCCTGGGATCTTCTGAAGTGTCATGATCATAAAAACCAAGGAAAGATTCAGAAACTGTTTCAGGCTGATGAACTCTAAAGAGATAGTACAAATAGATACAACATACAATTCTGAACTCAATTCTTTTGTTTTAAGGGACATCATTGAAATAATTGGTGAAATTTGAATGGTTTCTGAGGATTAGGTGTTAGCATTTGACCAATGTTAACCTCTTGATTTTTGCTAGTTGTATGGTGGTTGTGAAGGAGACAATTCTTGTTTGTAGGAAATATATACTGTTTTGGGGCTGAGTGGCATCAGACTGGCAATTTACTCTCAATTAGTTGAAGAAAACTTTTGTGTTGTACTGGAAATTTTATATACGTTTGAAATTGAAATGAAAACAATAAAACACTTAAAGAATAAAAGAAAAACTCCTTTGTAAACTTTTTTCCCTTTAAGGCTATGAACAAATGTGTGATGTTTTAGGTCAAATAGCTAAAAATGATATTTCCTTGAATTATTTGCCCTCACAGATTAAATGTCTTATTTTCTTTCTTCACAGAGAATCTACATATTTAGTTTGTTTTGAATTTTTCTTATATTTTTAACTTCTGGTAGTTTCTGTGATTTTTCTGAATTTTCTCTATTTGTCAGAATTATACACTGCAACAATTTTAATTATGCATGCGAGTTAATAAATATCTTGTGTATGTTCAAAGACTTAGATATCGGAAAGCTATAGATGATTTCCAAGTTTTGTAAAAAATGATGTTATTTACTTCAAGTCAGTAACCTGCAACCACTGATCTTTTTACTGTCTCTATAGTTTTGCCTTTGTAGAATATAATAGTTGGAATTATATAGGTAGCATTTTAAACTGACTTCCTTACTTAGTATTATGTATTTATGGTTCTTTCATATATTTTTGTGGCCTGATACCTCATTTCCTTTTATCATTGAATAATATTTCATTGTATTGATGTGCCACAATTTGTTTATCCATTCACCTATTGAAGGACAACTTGGTTGCTTCCAGTTATTGGCAATTATGGAAAAAAATCTGCCATACACATTCATGTGTAGGTTTTTGCATTAACATAAGTTTCTGACTCACTTGGTTAAATACCTAGGAGCACAATCCTTGATCAGTTATATTTTTGCAAACATTTTCTCCCATTCTGTTTCTTGTCTTTTCATCCTCTTACTAGTATGTTTGCAAAGCAGAATTTTTTCAAAATTTATTTTTCAATTACAGTTGACATACAATATTATATTCGTTTCAGTTGTACAGCATAATGATTAGACATTTATAGAACTTAGGAAGTGTTCACCCCAATAAGTCTAGTACGCCCCTGACACCATACATAGTTATTACAATCAATATTATTGACTACATTCTCTATGCTATACTTTACGTCCTGTGATTGTTTTTATAACTGGCAATCTTAATACGTTCCCCTTTTTAGAGAACTGATCCCTTTATCATTATCAATGTCTCTCTTTGTCGCTGATATTTTTTCTTGTTCGAATTCTGCTTTGTCTGAAATTATGTAGGTATTTAGTGTTTTTTACTAGTTATAACATGATATGTATTTCGCCATTCCTTTATTTTTAATATATCTGTGTCACTATGTTTAAAGTAGTTTGCTTATAGACAAATAGAGTTTGGTTTTGTGTTTTTATCCAGTCTGACAGTCCCTGTCTTTTAATTGGTGTTTTAGGTTATAAGCATTTAAAATGAATATAGATGTAGCTGGATTGATATCTACCATATTTATTGTCATTTTCTATTCATTGTCCTGGTTCTTTGTTTCTTTTCCTTCTACCATTTTTCTGCCTTCTCTAGTTTTAATTGTGCATTTTATGTGATTTCATTGTTTCTCCTCTCAGCATATCAATTATCCTTCTGCATTTCTTTCCCATTTTTTCTTCCTCCCTCCCTTTCTCCCTCCCTCTCTCCTTCTCCTTTTCCCTCTCCCTCTCTTTTTCACTCTCTCTTTTGTAAGTGGTTGTCCTTGAGTTTGCAGTACATATTTTCATGAA
>NW_011888836.1:7564750-7565108 GCF_000151845.1 Pteropus vampyrus
CTCCCTCTCTCCTTCTCCTTTTCCCTCTCCCTCTCTTTTTCACTCTCTCTTTTGTAAGTGGTTGTCCTTGAGTTTGCAGTACATATTTTCATGAATTTCAGTCTTCTTTCAAATTATACTATTTAATTTCATTGGTAGTGCATATCCCTTACTTCTTCCTTCCAGTCCTTAATAATATTCCTGTCATTCCATAAGTTATAATCACTGAATATATTGTTATCATTATTTTGAACACACTCTTACTCATTAGAATGATTAAGAATAAGAAAACATTTATGTTTTGTTTTGTTTCAATTTCATTTATTCCTTCTCTAACACTCTATTTATGTATGTTTGAGTTCCTGGTTTTTTTTTTTTT
>NW_011888836.1:7567098-7567931 GCF_000151845.1 Pteropus vampyrus
TTGTCATTGCTTATTTTTAGATTCCATATGTACGTGAAATCATGCGATATTTGTCTTTCTCTATTTGGCCCATTTCATTCAGTGCAATACCCTCTAGGTCCATCATGCAATATCTTTTTCCATCCCCTTCCTTTTAGTCTCTGTGTGTCTTTTAATCTGAAGTGAGTTTTTTTTAGATAGCATATGTATGGGTCTTGTTTTCTTATCCATTCGGTCACTCTGTCTTTTGGTTAGAGTAATTAATTCTTTTCCACTTGAGGTACTTATTGATAGATGTGTAGTTATTCCCATTCTTTATTCTTGTTTTTGATACACATTTTTTCTTCTTAAAGAAATCCCTCTGACATTTTCTATAATATTGGCTTGGTGTTGATAAATTCCTTTAGCTTGTTTTTGTCTGGGAAGCTCTTTATCTGTCCTTAGACTCTAAATAATAGCTTTGCTGGATAAGGTATTCTTGGTTGTAGATGCTGGGTTTTCATCACGTTGAATATTTTTTGCCAAACCCTTCCATCCTGCAAAGTTTCTTTTGAGAATTTGGCTGCCAGTCTTGTGGGTGCGCCTCTGTAGGTAACTAATTGCTTTTCTCTTGCTGCTTTTAAGATTCTCTCTTTGTATTTAAACTTTGACATTTTAATTATGATGTGTCTTAGTGTAGGCTTCTTTGGGTTTATCTTTCTTGGGACTCTCTGAGTTTCCTGAGGTTGCGTGTCTATTTCCTTCTCCAGGTTAGGGAAGTTTTCCATTATTATTTCTTCAAATAGCTTTTCAACATCTTGTTTTCCTTCAGTTGCCTCTATGACATGGATAGTTTTACATTTAATAGTGTACCA
>NW_011888836.1:7567981-7568302 GCF_000151845.1 Pteropus vampyrus
TTTTCCATTATTATTTCTTCAAATAGCTTTTCAACATCTTGTTTTCCTTCAGTTGCCTCTATGACATGGATAGTTTTACATTTAATAGTGTACCATAGGCTCCTTAAGTTATTATTATATTCTTGGTTTCTTTTTTCTTGATTGAGTGTCCTTGGCTTACCCACCCTCTATATTGGTGGTTCAATGCTTTTTTTTTTTATCCACTCTGTTGATTCCCTCTAATATACTCTTCATCTCAGATATTGTATTCCTCATTTCTGACTGGTTCCCTTTCATAATTTCCATTTCCATTTTTATATTTTTTATCTCTTTGTTAAAGTT
>NW_011888836.1:7568352-7569065 GCF_000151845.1 Pteropus vampyrus
ATAATTTCCATTTCCATTTTTATATTTTTTATCTCTTTGTTAAAGTTCCCACTGAGCTCATCTATACTTCCACTAAGTTCATTGAGCATCTTCATAACCAGTGTTTTGAACTCTGCATCTGTTAGAGTGTTAGAATGGTTTCTGCTTCTTTGTCTTCCCGTTTTGGCTACTTTTCTGTGTCTGTTTCTATGTACTAAGGAAACCTCCTAAGTCTCCTGGTCTTCTTAGCGAGGCTTTGTGTAGTAGGTGTCCAATGGCACAGTCCTGAGTGAGGTTCAGGGACAGGCCAAATTTAGCTCCAGCCTTTGCCCCTCCGGGGCCACCTGTTAAGGTCAGCAAACATCCCACAGATGCTGTGCTTTATAGTTGCCTCAAGAGGCCATGCAAGAAACTGAGGTCAGCTGCCACCAATGTGAGCCTTGGCTCTGCTGAGCAAGGAGCACCTGACTCACCAAGGATAAACCTAGATGTGGCTTGCGTGGGGCTGCAAGTTTGGAGAAGCAGAGTTTCAGGCAATCCTCTGGGTGGAGTGACCTCTGTTATCCAGTTTGATGCCATCTCAGCTATGGCAGAGCTGTGTCCGTACACTGGGAGTGGGGAGGGCTCAACAGAGGAACAATGAATATGGGAGAGATCTTCACCTCTGACCCTCACTCCAACAACTCGGTGTCCCTTGTAAGTCCCTGTGTCCCCCCTCACACAACCAACCTGGT
>NW_011888836.1:7570360-7570697 GCF_000151845.1 Pteropus vampyrus
ATGAATATGGGAGAGATCTTCACCTCTGACCCTCACTCCAACAACTCGGTGTCCCTTGTAAGTCCCTGTGTCCCCCCTCACACAACCAACCTGGTTCTGGTGCTGAGAGTGTGCAGATTCGTCACTGCGAAAGTCCGCTTGTGGACATGGCTCCTTTAAGAGGCATCTGCAGCTGCCAGCTGCTGCCGCCACAGCCTCTGTTTCCCTCAGCCACTTAGGACCAGGCAGCCTTGCATACTCAGCCCATCCTATCTCCTCCCTTTGCACGGTGATTTCTCCCTAGTTGTAGGGCTTGTTCATCTAGATCCTAGGTGACTTTCCTTTCTATTTGCTCTGT
>NW_011888836.1:7570747-7584033 GCF_000151845.1 Pteropus vampyrus
CCCATCCTATCTCCTCCCTTTGCACGGTGATTTCTCCCTAGTTGTAGGGCTTGTTCATCTAGATCCTAGGTGACTTTCCTTTCTATTTGCTCTGTGTTTCTGTCACACTTTGACCATTTTTTTTTGTCCTTCCCGTCTTTTTATTTTTTTGACAGTGTCTACTGAAGAGCATAAAATTTTAATTTTAATAAAGTTTAGCTTAATAATTTTTTCTTTCATAATTATGCCTTTGAGATTATATTTAAAAACTCATCACCACATCAAAGTCATCTAAATTTTTCCTATGTTATCTCTTAAGAATTTTATAATTTTCCATTTTATATTTAGATCTGTGATTCATTTTTAGTTAGTTTTTGCGAATTTTATAAATTCTGTGTCAAGGTTTATTTTCCTTGCATGTTAATGTCCAGTCATTCCAGCACCATTTGGTGAAAAGACTTGTCTTTTCTCCATTGTATTGCTCCTTTGTCAAAGATCAGTTGACTAAATATATGTAGTTCTATTTCTTGGAGCTCTGCTGTGTTTTACTGATTTAAATTTTTTTTCACTGATAATACATAATCTTGATAACTAGCTTTATAGTAAATCTTAAAATTGGATAGTGTCAGTTCTCCAACTTTGTTCTTCTTCAACATAAATGGGCTAGTCTTTTTTTGTTTTGTTTTTTGCCTTTTCATATAAACTTTAGAATTAGTCTGTCAATATACTCAAAATAACTTCGTAAGATTTCGATTGGAATTACATTGGTTTATAGATTATGTTGGAAGAACCAACATCTTGACAATGTTGAGCCTCTCTATCCACTTAGTTCTTCTTTGGATTCTTTCACTAGAGTTTTGTAGTTTTTCTCAGACAGGTCTTGTACATATTTTATTCGATTTATACCTACGTCTTTCATTTTTATAGGTACTAATTGTAAAGAGTATTATTTTTAATTTTAAATTCCACTTGTTCATTGGTGGTGTATTAGATAGTAATTGGCTTTTGTGTATTAAACTTGTGTTCTGTAACAATACTATAATCATTTATTAGTTCCAGGACTTTTTTTGTCGACTTTTTTGGATTTTATATATAGATGATCATGTCAAGACAATTTTATTTCCTTGTTATCAATCTGTATATCTTTTATTTCCCATCTTGTCTTATTTCATTAGCTAGTACTTCCAGTACAATGTTGAAAAGGAGCTGTGAGAGGAGACATTCTTATTTTGTTCCTGATTTCAGTGGGAAAGCTTTGAGTTTCTCACTATTAAGTATGATGTTAGCTGTAGGTTTTTTGTAGATATACTTTATCAAGTTGAGGAAGTTCTCTATTCCTCATTTACTGAGAGATTTTTATCATAAATGGCTGTTGAATTTTGTCAAATGCTTTTTCTGCAGCTTTGATATGATCTTATGAGTTCCTATTTAGCACATTAATGTGATTAATTACATTAATTGATTTTCAAATGTTAAATCAGACTTACATATCTGAGATAAATCCCACTTGGTCATGGTGTATAATTCTTTTTATACATTGTTGGGTTAAATTTGCTAATATTTTGTTGAGTATTTTTGCCTCTATGTTCATAAGAAATATTAGTTTGTAATCTTCTTGTCATGTCTTTCTGATTTTGGTATTAGGATAATGCTGGCCTCATATAATGAATTAAGAAGTATTTCCTTTGCTTCCATTTTCTGGAAGAGATTGTAAAAAACTGTTATAATTTCTTGCTTAAATGTTTGGTTAGATTTATCAGTGAACCCATCTGGATACAATACTTGTTTTGGTAGCTTATGAACTATTCAATTTCGTTAATAGCTATATGCCTGTTTAAATAGCCTGTTTCTTCTTGTGTGGAGTTTTAGCATAATGTGTCTTTCAAGGAATTGGTTCATTTCATCAAATTGAATTGTTTGGGTATAGAATTGTTCAGTATTTGTTTTTTTTTAATTATCTTTTAATTTTCATGGGATGCTCAGTAATATCCCTTCTTTCATTTGATATTAGTAATTGGTGTCCTCTTTTTTTTTTCTTTGTTGGCCTGGTTAGAAGCTTATTAAACTTATTTCTTTTCAAATAACCAGCTTTTGGTTTTGTTGATTTTCTCCATTGGTTTCTTATTTTAAGCTTCACTGATTCTTACTCTAATTATTGACCTTTTTCCCCCCCTGGCTTTTATAAAGATATATATTTTTTTGTCTCCCTTACCCGACCCCCCACCTCTGAGTATGACATGCCTAGGTATAGATCTTTGGATATTTATTCTACTTAGTATCCTATAAGCTTCCTGGATCTGTGGTTTGGTGTTTATTTTTAATTTTATAAAAATTTCAGTCATGACTTCAAATATTTCTTCTGTTCCTTTCTCTTTTTCTTCTTGTGTTTTCTTTATGTACATATTACAGATTTTTGTTATTGTTCCATAGTTCTTAGATATTCTGTTCTATCTTTTAATCAATTTTTTGCTTTGCATTTCCATTTTAGAAGTTTCTCAATAAAAACTATAACAAAATTGAAGAAATTCTTCTTTTTTTTCAGTTGTGTCCAGTCTATAATGAGGCCATCAAAGACATTCTTCAACTTCGTTACAGTGTTTTTGATTTCTAGCATGTTCTTCTAATTCTTTCTTAATGTATCTATCCCTGATTATATTACCCATCTTGCAAGTTGTCCTCTTTTTCCATTAGAGCCCTTAGCATATTAATCATAGTTATTTAAAATTATTGGCCTGATAATTCTACTATCTTTGCTGTATATGAGTCTGGTTTTGATGCATTTTCTGTCTCTTACCTTTTTGTTTTTTAGCATGCCTTGTAATTCTTTCTTTAAAGCTGGACATAATGTACTGGGTGAAAAAAACTGTGGTAAATAAACTGTTAGTGTAAGGTTTTATGTTTATGTTTGTCATAGCTATAGATTTTAGAGGCTAAAATTTCCTCTCATGCTCTTCCCTTTTTTAATCAACCTGTTGTCTTAAGTGTCCTCTAGAGACTTCTTATGTAATATCTGAGATGTTCAGTTCTTCAGTTGTTTTCCCCTTTTACTATCTAGGAGTCCTGCTAATGTTGTGATAAAGTGTGGAAGGCAGGGAAGCATTCTATAGTTCTTTGATGAGGTTTCTTGTCCCTGGGTCCTGACCTTTACAAGTGCTTCTAAGTTCATAGACCCCTCCTCCTTACATGAGGCAGGAAGGGTAGGAGGGCTTTATCTAGCATATCTCTACCCCTATCTGGAGGGCTAGAACAGGCTGAAGTTATATATTTATCTTCTCTCAGGTTAGATGGGTTGCGGTAAAAGTCAATTAGGCTTTGGTGAAACAGTTGTCTTTAAGGAAAATTCTATTGAGAAGAACAGAATGTTCTGGGCTTATTTCAAAATGGTTACTTTACCCCTTTCGCTGCCAGAAGCACATGAGGATTTTTTCCCAGTCTTCACTGTGAGAACCTGGTAGGATTCCTAGAGGCAAAACTCATAAAAGAGTGGCGCCTCCCTAAGACTGTGCCTCCCTGGAGTTCTTAAATCTCAGACTTGTTCACACTAATCTTCCAGCAATTTTAAAATTGTAATTTAGATTTTTTTTTCTGCCCAGTATTGGTTCCCATAGTAGTTTCTGCTCTTAGATTTCTGCTCCAGTAAGTTGTGATTGTCTGTCTTTAATTAAATTGAGCAATGGTTTACTCTATGATCTCAATTATCTGATGGATCTAAAGAGTCATTAAATTTCAGTTTATTTTGCCTTTTCCTTGTTGTGAATGGGAGTAATGGCTTCTTACATGCAGGATTGAAAACTGAAAGCTGAGTTCCTCTATTTTTAAAATATATATTAATCAGTTATTTTAAAGTTCTCGGGATTATCTATGGATCTACAAATATTGCCTTTCTTTTCATGGTTGCTCATATTTTCTTGCTTATTCACATATCTAATCATTCTTAATTATAGCACAGACATTATGTATTGAAGAATTATAAAGGCTTAAGTTAAGATGACCCTTTTCTTCACCAGAGAGGTGTCTCACTTTCCTTTATTAGGCATTTAGAATTTAGGCGTTGGTCACTTCAAGCCCATAAAGGGCTGAACTGAATTTAAAAGGGATTATAGCTTAGTAAGTTTCAGTTTATTTATTTCTCTCATGTTCTTTAAGGAACCTCATAGACTTTTGATTAAGTGCCTTAACGGTGTTTGTGTATACATTTTTGTGAGTATTCAGGAGATTCAACTCTGTACTTCCGATTTTCTCAGGTCAGAACTCCAGAGCCTAGCATCAAGCATTCTGGTGGCAAATGTCTTGAGGGGAGGCTGGCATGTGAATGAGATTTACTATTACTTTTTGAAACAATTTCTTTTTGAAACTTTTACTATTACTTTTAAGAGATTTACTATTACTTTTTGAAACTTTCCTGCTAAATCTTTGGCCTCAAACACAGCGTCAAAACTTATCAAATGTCCTTTGGAAGTGCATTTGAAGCCCCTCAAGCTTGAAATTTATTATTTCAGCTCCACATAGTCATTGAAGTCCTTTTGCTTTTTTTTTTTTTTTTACCTCCAGCAGAAACTTTTTGCTTGAGCTACACCTGATCCTTAGTTCATTCTCAGATTTGGTAAATAAACATAGGTGCTTGTAATCTTCTCTGAGAAATGTTCTTTCTTCTCTGGAATTTTATCAGATTTTTCTAGCTGTCTTTGCAGGAGCAGTAGCATGCTCTTACTTATGATATTCACCTGAGATGTAGAAATTTCTAATCCCAGGAATTTTGCTGTGGAACATAGTGACCAAGACGAAATGTGTTTCTAATAATACCATTTTCTTGCCAGGTTCCGTTTTTAGGAATTGTACTCTCTGAGTCATGGTGGCTAGATATACTAATGAGGCAAGTAGAAAAATGACACTCCTACTAATATTCTATATAGTACAGAGATGGCTGTTAAGCTTTATAATTGGTACATATTTTGTGTTTATAAACAAGTCAATAGAAAATGCAGTATACAGGACAATTCTTTTTTTACTTATTTTAAAGTTGTCAGAGTACTCTGTTTCCAGCCTCATAACATTAATTAGTCACTGATTTCATTTTCAAGCAAGTTCCATAGATTTAGTAGCTATTACGAATTCTCACTACATTGGCAAAAGGTCAGTCATTGGCAAAAGGTCAGATTTTGGGGCGGGGTGTAGGATGGGACTGGTTCATATCTTTTTCATTAACAATGTGTCAAGTCCTGCTAGCTAGGCATAAGATTAGGGAGATCATATGTTTCCTATTCTCTTTTCTGCTATATTCTCATCTTCTGGCATAGTTCTTAATAAAAGTCTGTGCTTAATAAATGTTTATTGAATAGATAAATGAAAAAAGAAATGAATTCTAGTGTTAGTGACAGAAATAAGAAAAGATGAACGTGTCATATGAGTGGCAATCTAGTTTTGGGGAATAGGATGAGACACTTTACTGGTTAGGAAAGGTCCAATACAGGTTGATGGTGTTTGGAGATTGTCATCTTTTTATTGAATTTTCATTTTTCAACTTTATATCTTGATTCCCCTGCCACCACCAGGTAATTGGTAGGGCTAATATTTGTTCCTCCATATGGCTGTATATCATAAGACAGGTTTTAATGTTCTGTCCTCTGAGTTTAGAAGTATCCTACTATGGTTTAGTTTAAAGTAAATCATTATTAAAATAACAATAATTTTCCTGTGTATCTTAGTCCTAAAGCTCTACAGAGAATAATGGGTAGAGATTAACTGTAGATGTATAGAATTATATCTTCCACTACAAGTAGTTCCAACTAAGAGCACATAAGTATCTTAATAGATCATTGGGTATTGTTATCTATTGGGAAAAAAGCTTCCTAAGTGCATAATTATAGCAACAAAGAATGCCTATAGCTGTTTCCATGTTGCCTATTTAATATGGTTCTTTTTAAGATAATGACAAAAGCCGTTATTTGGTAAGATATGTATTCTAGTCCTTAGTTTCTTAACTTTCTAAAGAACATGGTTGCCTGGTTCTCACTGTTAACATCTTCCTTACTTCTCATTAGGGACTATCTGTCTGCCTCTGCTGTGCTTTCAGCTTTTAATGGAGATACTTCTTCAACAGTATTGCCTACATTTTCTACTTGGATAATGGTACACTGCCTCATATTCTGCTCTAATGTGTTCTTGACCTATGTGTCTCATTCTTCTCTGATTTGCATTTTGTGGGGTTGCAATTTATTGGATCGTGCACATCAGTGTGTTTTGCATACTCAGAGTATTTCTAAGATTTGTAGGAACCTTCTTTTACTGGAGATCTTATGGACATGAAAATGGCCCATTACTATTATCTTCCACAAGGAGAGGCTTATAGGTATTATTGACCATGATGAAAATAGTTATACTTTCATTTGGAAGGAGAGCTGTGATATAACCTTAAAATCAGGGTCTCCAAAGGGGTATATATTTTTGAATCAAGTGATTCATCAGGGAAGAGGAAAAAAAGAGCACTTTATTTTTCTCTAAGGGAATTTTTTTAAAAATTATTTTTTCAATTAAAGTTGACATTCAGTATTATTTTATGTTAATTTCTGTGGTATAAAATAGTAATTAGACATCTACATAATTTTCGAAGTGAACCCACCAGTTAGTCTATTACACACCTGGCACTATACATAATTATTACAATATTATTGACTTGATTTCCTATGCTATATTTCATATCCACATGACTATTTTGTAACTACCAATTACTACTTTTTAATTCTTTCACCTTTTTCACCAGGCTATTCCCCTGCCCCCAGCGCCACATCTGGCAATTACTAATTTACTCTCTGTATCTATGAGTCTGTTTCCACTTTGTTTATTTGTTGTTTTTTTTTTTGTTCTTTAGATTCCTCATATAAGTGAAATCATATGGTATCTGTCTTTCTCTATTTGACTTATTTCACTTAGCATAATACCCTCCTTTGTATTTCTGTGAAGTCAGTTGTCACTTCTTCATTTCTGATTTTATTTATTTGAGTCCTCTCCCTTTTTTCCATGATGAGTCTGGTTAAAGATTTATCAATTTTGTTGATTTTTTCAAAGAACCAGCTCTTGGTTTCATTGATTGTATTTTTTTTTTTTTTAGACTCTATTTTGTTTATTTCCTCTTGGATCTTTATTATTCTTCCTTCTACTCACTTTGAGCTTTGTTTGCTGTTCTTTTTCCAACTCTTTTAGGTGTAAGGCTAGATTGTTGATTTTGAGATTTTTCTTGTTTCTTGATGTGGGCCTGTATTGCTATGAATTTCCCTCTTAGGACTGCTTTCACTGTGTTTCATAGATTTTGAGTTGTGTTTTTATTTTTATTTTATCTCGAGGTATCATTTAACTTCTTTCTTGATTTCATTGCTAACCCATTCATTGTTTAGTAGCATGTTATTTAGGCTCCATGTGTTCATGTGTTTTTCAGTTTTTTCTTGTAATTTATTTCTTGTTTCATACCATTGTGTTTAGGGAAGACAGCTTGCTGTGCTTTCAGTCTTTTAAAACTTATTGAGATTTATTTCGTGGCCTAACATGTGGCCTGTCTTGGAAAATGTTCCAAGTGCACTTGAGAAGAATGTATATTCTGTTGCTTTGGGATGAAATTTTCTAAAAATATCAATTAAATCCACTTGGTGTAATGTTTCATTTAAGGCCACTGTTTACTTGTTATTTTCTGTCTGAAAGATCTGTTCATTGATGTCAACAGAGTGTTCAAATCTCCTACTATGACTGTATTGCTGTCAGTCTCTTCCTTTATGACAGTCAATATTTACCTTCTATATTTAAATTCTCCTATGTTGGGTGTGTAAATGTTTACTAGGGTTATATCCTCTTGTTTGATTCATCCCTTCATCATTGTGTAATGTTCTTTTTTGTCTCTTATTATAGCCTTTGTTTTAAAGTCTATTTTGTCTGATATAGGTATTGCTATTAAAATGCAAATTCATTTTAATTTTCATGAAGTATCTTTTTCCAATTCTTTTCCAGTCTGTGTGTGTCTTTCGATCTGAAGTGGGTCTCTTGTAGACAGCATATGTATGGGTCTTATTTTCTTATTCATTTAGCTACCCTATTTTTTTTCATAAGAGCATTTAATCCATTTACATTTAAAGTGATTATTGATAGGTACATAGTTATTGCCATTTTATTATTAACATTTATGTTGTACTCCCCCCTTCTTCGTAAAGAAGTCTCTTTATCATTTCTTGTAATACTTGCTTGATGGCGATGAATTCTTTTAGCTTTTTCCTGTCTGAAGAGCTTTTTATTTCACCAATTTTAATTGATATCCTTGTAGGTAGAGTAGTCTTGGTTGTAGGTCCTTAATTTTCATCACTTTGAATATTTCCTGCCCATCCCTTGGGACCTGCAAAGTTTCTGTTGAGAAATCAGTTGCATTCTTATGGGAATATCCTTGAAAATAAATAGCTGCCTTTCTCTTGCTGCTTTTAGGATTCTCTTTGTCTTTAACCTTTGGCAATTTAATTATGCTGTGTATTGGTGTGGGCCTCTTTGGGTTCATTTTGCTTGGGACTCTGCACTTGTACGTCTGTTTTCTTCACAAGGTTAGGGAAGTTTTCCATCATTATTTCTTCAAAAAAGTTCTTAATCCCTTGTTCTCTCTTCTTTTTCTGGCACTTCTATGACGTTAACATTGTTACGTTTGATATTTTCCCAGAGGTCCCTTAAATTATCCTCATTTATTTTGATTCTTTTTTTCTTTTTGCTGTTCAGATTGGGTATTTTCTGCTACCTTGTCTTCCTTATTGCTGATTTGATCTTCTGCTTCATCTCATCTACTCTTGATTCTTTCTAGTTTATTTTTCATTTTGGTTATTATAGTTTTCATTTCTGATTTTTTTTTATGGTTTCTATGTCCTTTTTTGTGCTTACTATCTCTTTGTTGAAGTTCTCACAGATCTCATCTATTCTTCCTCTAAGTTCCTAGAGCATCCTTATAACCATCGTTTTGACCTCTGTATCTGGTAGATTGCTTGCCTTCATTTTATTTAGTTCCTTTTCTGGAGTTTTTCCTATTCTTTCATTTGGAATATGTTTCTTTGTTTCTCATTTTGGCTGCCTCTCTGTGTTCATTTTTATCTATTAGGTAGATCTATTATGTCCCCCAGTCTGGGATGGGAGGCCTTATGTAGCAGGTGCTCTGTGTGGCTCATTGGCACAATCTCCCTAACCACCTGCACCAGGTGCTCCAGGAGTGTTCCTGTTTGGATTGTGTATGCCCTCCTGTTGAATATGAACCTTGATTGCTATTGGCAAGTCAGTGGGTGGGACTGATGCTCAGGCTGACTGACTATGAGGATTGGCAATTGACACAGCATATGAGCTGCTGGGTAGGGGCTGACCTCAAGGAGTAGGATTCACCCTAGCAGGCTTATATGCCTGTTGAGACCACCTTTTGGGTGTGCCACTTGTGAGGCTAACCAGGTGGTACCTGTGTAGTCTGACACCAGCTTTCGGGTATGTTGGTTCTGGGACTCCTTGAGAGGGTTTCTCATGCAGGCCGAGGTTAGCTGCTGCCTGTGATGCCCATGAGGCTACCTGACAGGAGCTATAAAGCTATCTGCTGTTAGTCGTTGCCTGCGCTGGACCTGGGGGCACGTGGGAGAGGCCACACTGTGAACAGAGGTTAGCTGCCAGCATTACTGTCCTGGAGCAGGTCAGCTAATGGCCCAGGGTACCCCAAGGGCTAAGTCTGCTTGCCAGATGTCTATAAGGCTCAGCAGCTGAGAGAGCCTCGGGTAGTAGGAGAATTGGGTGAAGTGGGGTCCCAGGGAGTCATCTGGCCAAGTTGTGTTCCCCGGGTTAGTGCAGATTCAGACTTGGTGCCAGTGCTGAACCTATGGCCACTTGCAAAATTCTTAGATAACACTGAAGCTAGCCATTGCTCACCTCAGGCCCACAGACCCCTGATATTTGTTGAAGAAATACTGCGGCTCATGTTGGAGCTGGCTTCCTACCACCAAAAGTGACTCTGGAAGCATGGGAGCAGAGGCTTGTTGATTGCTGCTGAAAGAGCCTCCTACTGAGAGCTGGGTGGGGCTGGCTGCCTAGTCATGAAAAGACCTCCAGCATTGCGTGAATTGTGTGAGGTGGAGGGCTCCTTGGGGAGTCACTAGGAGCAAGTGAAGTTCACCAGCCCAGCTGTGTGGGTGGAGGGCTCAACACAGGCAAGATGGCTCCCACTTGTAGACTGTACAAGAGGAAGACTCAACAAAAGATTAATGGTAGTTGTCCCTCCAGCCCTCGCTCTGAAGCTCCACAAGTCAGTCTTTCCCTGTATGTCTCTGGCACCTCCTAAGCTGCTGTCCCTTTGCTGGAGCCCAGGGTGATTGCCTGTAAGTGAGAGTCTGTGTGGGCCCTTTAAGGGAACATCTAGGTTTCCAGCAGCTTCCTGTCTCACCCAGTCAGAATCTTCACTGATTTGCAAAGCCAGATTTTGTGGGGACTCTTCTTCCTGGCACTGGAAGGATGGGCTGGGGAGACCTGGTGTTGAGCTGGGGCCCCTCACCCCTCCGGGATGGGCCTCTATAGCTGAGATATTCCTTCCAATGCTCAACTGCCACACACTGGGGTGAGGCCAGCCCATTTTCTGTCTTGCCTCCCTGCCTCAATGTGGCCTCTTTTTCATATCTTTAGTTATAGGAGTTACGTTCAGCTAGTCTTCAGATGGTTCTCCAGGTTGACTGTTCTATAATTTAGTTGTAGTTTTAATGCAGTCATTGGAGGAAGCAAGCATAGCGTTTACCTACTCTGCCATCTTGACCAGAACTCAAAAGAGCACTTTCATCATTCTCGTTAAAATGAGTGAAAAGGCAAGTATAGTTAGAAAATAACAGCTGACTCACTAACTACTGCAATCAGGGTTACTTCAGGTAACAAATCACTCCAATTTAATATAGAAAGGGGGTTCAAAAAGGAGATTTAAGTGTGTAAAGAGATTTACAAGAGCAGAACATTATAGTTGTGAACCAGATACACAGAATTCTGTCAGCCACTGTTGCTTCCACAGTTGCTACTGTCACAACTGCCTTTCAACTCAAAACTGGTAACAAGACACTAAGACACTTATTCCAGTCACTAGAACTGCCTTAACTACCATGTTACCATGACCTAGTTTGCCAGTAACAATAGTTTTTATTTTTCAAATCTCATCTGAGGGTATCCAAGTAGTGGAACCTAATTTATATCCAGAACCTTAGCTGCAAGGGAGTCTAGGAATTATAATTTGTAAATCTCTAGGCTTTTCCAAAGAGAATGAGCAAGGAAGTAAGTTAAGTGACTAATCCACATTATCTAACGGTCTATTATGCCCATGCAACATGAATCTACAAATATTTAAATAATTATTTAGATTGACCGGAACCTGATTCAGCCAGGGATACAAAAGATGTGCAATACCCTACATCATTTGCAAGCATAAAGATGCAGTGTAACTCTTTTATACAAAACCTAAGTCCACTCCTTGTATTCCTATCCTTTGCTTATCATGCACACCTCTCCTCAACCTCTCTGCTGGTTTCCCTTGAGGTAAAATGATGTACACTAGGGGTCTGCAATTTCTCTTCGTAAGGGGCCAGACAATAATTATGTTAGCTCTTTCAGGCCACATATGATTTCCTTCTCCTCTTCGTTTTTTTTCTTTTTTCTTTTTTACAACCCTTTAAAAATGTAGAAACTATTCTTCACTTGAGGGCTACACAAAAAAAGGCCACTGTCAATAATTTGCCAACCTTTATCCAGACAATGTACTGCTCTACCTTTAATTCATAGTTACTTCATTTCCTTAAGTCTTTTCTCATCATAAAATCCTCATTATGAGGAGGTGGTTCTGTTACCAGGACAACCAAAAATTAGGCCTATAAAGTTTATTGTAAACTGAATTCTCTGCTTCACTATTAATTTTCAACCTCATTTCTTGCTTACCTCACACAGAGTCACAAGAAAGTAAATATTTTGCAATCTTCCTGTCTTCAACTGTTTGTTCTTCCAGAATGACATAGAGACTTGTAAATATTCATTGGCTTAATTCATTCTATTTCCACAAACTAATCCTGACACATTTGTCTCTTTTAATACAAAAGATTTATTTTCTGATCAATATTTTTGACATCTTACCTCCCAAATGACCAGTAATAAAAAACATAATGGGTTGTGGTGAGATTATTGCTATAGATAGTAAAATATCTGAATACTGTTACTTCATTTGAAAATGGATGTCAATAAAGAGAAACTATATATTTATTTACCCTGAAAATTTGCAAATTAAAATATACCATAATGCGACAAACTAGGTTATGGTTTATCTCTTCTGTTGAAACACCATTGCCCATGTTAAAATATGGAACACAATATGTGGTTATTGGGAAAAAAGAATTACGGAATGGTGTTCATACAGCTTAGATATTAAGCAGTCATCGAGACATCAGTGACTGTAAGCAGCATATGAATTTCTATAAGTTGCAGAATAATCAGTATGACCTATTAAACTCTCATTTCTTGGAAAATTACATACTTGCATGTTTAAATTGACATTTTAAAAAGTTTTATAAAGAACAATTTAAACTGACAGTATAATGAATAATCTTTAGGTTTATGAGGCCTCAAGACCTAGACCAGCATGAAGCATGTCAGCTTACTTAGTTATTTAATAAATTATTCCTTATTTTTCTAATATGATATGAGAAGAAATATTGTGATTTTTATTCTCAGGCAATCCACAAATTCTGCTCCCACCAGATTTTCAAAGCTGCGGATACTCGGGGGTGTTTGATTCATGCCCCAAGTTGTGAGACACTCACCTGTATGAGGGAGTCTTTACTGAATCTAAATACTTCTGGACATTCTTAGTAGTGTGGGATGGCACATATCTCTACTGCCTAGCTTAGGTTTGAAATAATTTCTCCTCTTAAAAATAACACAGTAAACCAATTAGCTTCCCTAAACCGAATTAACCTAATAACATTCAAAAACTGACAAACATAATCTGCTTGTTTTAAGACAGAAGTGGATTAATCAACAGAATCATATCTGTAGTCAGGTCCAAATCAAGTTATAAATTCTAACCAAATAGTGAGTGCTGGAATCAGTCATATTATTAGTATGCACAGTCATACTGATCTCAACTGTAAGCAACGTAGGCTTTTTCAGTAGGGAAATACAAAAGTTTGTAGCTGAAGAATGTTTTTTCACTTTGTGGTAAAGAGATTGTTTTCCTTTAATGTCCATGGCTCCCTCAAACCTTTGCCCATTTTGTTACATTCTTGCAGTCACAGGAAAGT
>NW_011888836.1:7585243-7591263 GCF_000151845.1 Pteropus vampyrus
TTTCTAAAAGAGGGAAAATACTGAATATTTTAAGTAAATACTTTAATCTGCAACAACTCTGCTATGAATTTGGTAATTTAATATAATTTTGAGACAGCATACACTGAAACATCTAAAGGTAACAAAGCCAAGTTTTCAAAGAGGAAAAGAGCATCAAAGAAAAGAGAACTAAAAAGAGACTCCAAAGAGAAAATATTTAGGAGAGAGGTGGTGAGAGGAATATTGCTTTAGTACTAAAATTTCATTAGATAATTGACACTTAATGTCATTTCTCAATCAGTAGATATTTTAGGGCAGTTAACATCTAGTTTATGGAGAGAATTGGGGATTCCTATGTGTTAGCAAGGCTAACAGATGTGTAGTATGATAACATGGAGAGGTTTCCATTTATAAAATTCACAGAGCTGGAAAAAAAACACTTAGCATTAAACTCAGAAGTTTTTGATGTTCATTTATGGGGCTTACCAGACACGATGTTCCAGCTATTTAACCGGGTCTATTAACTTGCTATACTAAGAGTGGTTCTCTAGTAAGTTAGAAATAAGTTGTACTTGTGTCAGATTTAATTTATGTAATTTAGACATTGTGAAGAACTGAATTTAGTAACTGCTAAATGTCAGTGTTCACATGTGGTTAGTAGCCAATATTTCTTTGTTCTTCAAGGAGAAAGGTTCAGGTCTTAGAAAAACTAAGTGATATAGTAAAGTATCAATATTATCACTGCAAAATCATTCCTTAAAAAAAAGCTGCAGGTATCTTATATTTTAAGTGTTAGGATAAGTGTAGAGGGCCTAGAACACCTAAATTTGTCTGTTGTATGTAGCAAAGGTGGTGTCAGGGAAGCCGAGAATTGAGTTTAAATCCTTGGATTGAGTAGATTATCAAGATGATAAGAGAATACATGTGTAAAGAAATGGGGAATGCATTTCAAGTACGGGAATGCATTTAGCAGATCCAAGAAAGAGCCATAATATCTTTCTTATGTGTTGCCAGATATTCTATCTGAGCATCTAATATAGTGCTTAACATATGATGATATGAAATCAATTTCTTATTGTCTGCTTCCTTCACTAGATTGTCAGCTTGAAGGGTAGAGACAATATGGCACTTATGTTTGGGTCCCTGTACCTGTACTCAATAATTACAAGAAATAAATGAAGAAATTAGCAAGTAGAAAAATCCCTATTTATAACATTTATTTTAATAGTCTGATATACATATATTTTAAAGTTCTCCATTAAATTGTAATATCTTTTAAGAAAGGGATATTGCCTTATTTTTCTTCCTTTGGATGGTGCTTGACACATAGTTAGGACTCTATATACGTTGATTGGGAAGCAAACTATAGTTCTTTACCTTTTTAAATCAACCAAGGCCTAATTTGTCTATAAACTCATCTGAAATGCTGAAATATTACAATAAATGACCTTGAAGCCAGCATAATTCTACATTATAAATATGAGGTTGTCATATTTCTGCATTTCTGGTTGCCTAGAAACAAAGATGTGAAGTTGTAAGAGTTTATAAGAGCCTATACCAATAAAATTATTTATGCAAAGTTCAGCCTGCCTCTCTGGTTTTGGAAGGCATCAGTTCTGAAAAGCTTTAGACAACAATGTGGTCTGAATTGTTTCAAGTCTGCAAAGTTTGGCCCTTCTTTTCTTGTAGTGCTAGTATATACACTTAGCTAAAGAAAATAATTCTTCACATAAAGTAACCACAGCAGACCTATAATAATACAACTGCTTTATATTTATTGTTATGAAATAAATATTTTCAGACTTTAAACAATCACCTTAAGCATTGGAGTTTAGATGAAAGGGAAATGATTAGGAGAAGGCTGATATTTGGCAAACTAGTATCGTCGAGATACCATTATTAAGATAACTTTGACTTCTTGATAAATAACCAATGGGTGAGAGCTTAGAGGTGGTGTGGTAATACAGGATAGTAGACTAATTTCAACTGGACAGTGTTTTTTTCTTCCTGCTCTGGCCATTCATGAGTAGATAGATATATACTATGACATTACAAGAGTAATGGGCTAGGAATCAGGAGTCCTAGACTGTATTTCTGGCCTCAGACATTTATGTACATAAGTAATGATAATTCTATCCCAATGGAAAGAAAGGCAAGTCTGCTGATTTTATCTTTTGTTTGTTTGTTTGTTTGTTTTGAACTGCTGCAAGAGGAGAATAGGCTAGAAGGAAGAGAGAAGGTTAAAATCAGCTTCTGAAATGAGGAGAGGAAAACTAGAGGATCTGTTCTGAGGAAGTCAATGAACATTTAACAATTGTTTTGGACACAGCTGGGAGCAGCTTCCCAGCATGAGCCTGTTTTCTTCAAGAGCAATTTCTCATGTGTCAACTCATTTTAATATTCACAACAGCGCGTGAGTTAGTCAGGCTACGTGGTATATTACTAGTGCACATTTCAAAAGTCACATAGATTAAGTGATGACAATGTGGTCCTACAAAGAGTTGGCTAAAAAACCAGGTCTCTTGACGTCAATCCTAGTGCTATTTTCACTGTAATGCCCTCTTGTATTTGTTATGGTGGAGATCTTAATTATAATTCTCAAGGACAAGTTTAAGACTGAAAATGGAACTTCATTTGGAACTTCTCATGAACTGTATGGTGTGCAGCCTTTTTGTGCATATTCTGCCATATCATAAGAATCTAAAGGACACTATTTCATAGTAAACAGCATTTAGTAGGTATTTAATAGAAATTTATTAATAGCTTGATATAAACACATGCTATACAATCAAAGAATCTTTAAAATAGTTAAGTGTTGTCACAGAACCATAAATTTATGACGTTATGGGGTAAGCAAGGGTTACTTCTTCATACTTTTTTGGTGAAAGTCTTCTTGAATAATTGTAATAACTTCTTACAAATTTAGTGTCAAGAAAGACTCTTAGATTGCCCTGGTTGTATTTTATAAAGCCTAGATAATGAACAAACTTAAGATTCTTTTATTGTCTTCTAAAATTCTATTTTTGAGCTAATATAAATGAGTGGTCCTCAGGTTCCAGCTTTATATCATCGACTGAACATTAAAGGAAGGGCTTTGTATGAAAACTATTATTAATTTAGATTTCTGGTACCAGAAACTATATTGAGCCCTTTCAGTATTCAATCTTATTTAATTCTCGCAACAATGCCATATCATAGATAGCATTATCCATCTTTCATATTAGGATGCCCAGACAAGTGAAGATGTCCTAAGTCACACAGCTAGTTAGTTCTGGGATTTATATGAGTTTGACTGAACCTTTTAGATTTCATAACTTCTTTTTTTAGTGTGTGTGTAACTCCAGAGAAATACAAAGGATACTCCATCTATATATCTACCATTGTGATTTACTAAGTATTGACATTTGTTCTTTTTTTCCTTCAGAGCTTTCACTTCATTTTTAACTGTTTATAAAAAAATAAAGCTCTTTTGTCAGTGCTATCCATATGCTAAATAATATACTACAGTTTTTTTTGATTTATCAACTTTAGATATTACATATTGACTTCTTGCTGATAGAATATAATTTGATTTAGTTATGTCAGCCCCCTTTTCTCTTGTATCATTATATCATTTTTTTGTTTTTCCCGACATTACTTTAATTCAGTTTAAATCATTTATTAAGCCTCCATTAAATGTAGTATTTAAAACTTTATTTGTTTCTTTAATTATAGTTATAATTCTTGACTCTACAATGTAAGATGATAGTATTAATATTCTTACTCTTCCATTTGACATCCCTTTGCCAACAACCCCCCAACTTCTTTTACTTATACCAAAATTTATAATATCTTAATTTCTTGCAGCCATTATTAAGCCTTTCATGATTTGTATATAGGTTGATTCTAAAAGTTGAAATGATAAACAGCGTTTAAGTTATCATGATCATCTAACTATTATTTACTACAGAGCTATTTAATGAGCTGTTACTATAATTTCCATTTACATTTCTACTGTAGATGCCACCCACAATTTTTGGAGAATCAAAAGAGAGTACTCTTACCATCATGTACAAAGGGTGAACCTTTTCGCACTCAATCAATTGCTTAAAATAATGACATAATTTTTGTTTGCTTCATATTTCAACTATATATTTATATAGTTTTAAAATTAGTTTTTCCATAATTTCTGGGTATCTTTTTTCCTATTGCTGGAAGAAACAAGCAAAATGTTTCCTAATTCATATTTATTCTGTCTACTGCCTGAGTTCATCTCATTCCACTTGACTCTCATTGACTTGTATTCTACTTTGATGTGTTACTTCATGTATGGACTAATGTACTATAACTCCCTTGCATAGCTCTTGTTTCCTGAAATTCAAATTGGCTTTTTTTTCTTGCAGTTTTTGACCTTCTATACCATTATTTAAAAAAATATATTTACAAAATTTGTATTTTTCAATAAGAGTTGACATTCAATATTATTTTATATTCATTTTATATGTACATCATAGTGGTTAGACATTTATGTAATCTACAAAGTGATCCCCCTGATTAGTCCAGTACCCACCTGGCATTATACATGGTTATTACGATATTATTGACTATATTCCTATGCTGTACTTTACATCACCATGACTGTTTTGTAACTACCAATTTGTACTTCTTAATCTCTTCACTTTTTTTACCCAGACCCCCCAATCTCCTCCCATCTAGCAATTGCCAGTTTGTTCTTTGTATCTATGAGTCTGTTTCCATTTTGTTTGTTTTTTTTTGTTTTTTAGATTCCATATATAAGTAAAATCACATGATATCTGTCTTTCTCTGTCTGACTTATTTCACTTAGCATAATACCCTCTAGGTCCATCCATATTGTTGCAAATGATAGAATTTCATTTCTTTATGGCTGAGTAATATTCAATTGTATATATGTACCACTTCTTCTTTATCCAGTCATCTACTGATGGGCACTTAGGTTGCTTCCATACCTTGGCTATTGTAAATAGTGCCACAATGAACATAGGGGTGCATATATCTTTTTGAATTAGTGTTTTGATTTTCTTTGGATAAATATGCAGAAGTGGAATTTCTGGGTCATAAGGTAGTTCTATTTTTAATTTTTTGAGGAAACTCCAAACTGTTTTCCATAGTGGCTGTACTAATTTGCAATCCCACAAAAAATGCATGAGGGTTTTCTTTTCTCCACATCCTTGCAAACACTTGTTTTTAAATTTATTTTATTTAAAGAAGAACGTTCTTTTTTTTGGAACCTGGACATAAATGTCTAGCTGGAAATCATTCTGAATACAGAAGTGGGAGAGAGGCTTCAGGAGGAGCTTAAGTAAACAGCATATAGATCATCTATCAATATTCCTCTTTTTAATTCTACATATCTCTCTTTCTTTCTCCCCATTATCACTCCCATGTCTGATTCTGGAATTTCTCTTAGATTTTTTCCTGGTAGCTATCTCTTTTCATAAGACAGTCTCTTCTGCATGTATTTCTGTCCACCTATTATCTATGAGAAATTTGTTGAAAGTTCTTGTCCACTGATGGTTCTTCCTCCCATTTGCTTAGCTGTCATAGTTTTGTAAGTTTTAATATTTTACTTTTAATGGGGATTTAGGAGAGAAAAATATTAATATGTTTTATCTACTGTATTTGTTTCCTTTGGCTGCTGTAACAGACTACCACACATTTGTTGGCTTAAAACAATGGAAACTTATTGTCTCACAGTTCTGGAGGACAGAAGGCCAAAATAAGTATCACTGAAGTGAAATCAAGGTGTCAGTATGGTCAGGCTCCCTCCAGAGGATCTAGGAGAGAATTGACTTCTTGGCCTTTTCAGGATCTAAAACTGCATTCCGTGTATTTCTTCTCATTTCCCCTTCCTCCATGTTCAAAAACATTGGTGTAATACTTTCTCCTGGTGACTGAACTTCCCTCTGCTTCTGTTACATGTATTTTTCTATTCTGTGCCAAGTCTCCCTTGCCTCCCCTTTATAAGTATACATGTGATGGCGTTTAGGGAACACCTGGATAATCCAGGATAAACTCCCAAT
>NW_011888836.1:7592431-7621451 GCF_000151845.1 Pteropus vampyrus
GTATCTAAAAACATGTTCATTCTGCTGTAGGAAGTAAAATTTTAGAAGTTCGACAGTTGGGAATCCAGATTTGAAAAAGAAGAAGAAAACAGTAAGCATGCCAACATTTCACTTTGAAATAGTGAAATAGAAAACATAATCCAAAATTAGGAAAAGGTGGCAATCAATTTGGAAAATCACTTATGAGCTGATGTATAATAAAATGTTTGAATTCTATTTTTAATATGGAACATTTCATAGGGTTCTAAGTAAGGATCTGAAATAGATACAATTGTCCAAGTAAGTAGTCTCCACCCCACCTGCCAAAAATATCTAAACTGACACACATTTAACAAATATTCTCAGGAAAAAATATTTCTACTATGACTGAGGAATTAGTGTACTGGTGATTTGAATTGATGAAACTACTAGAGTTTTAGATATACTTTAACCTAAGAAAGAAAATTATTTATGTATAGTCTAATTAAAGTTTATGTATATCCTAATTATCCTAAAGTTTATGTACATCCTAATTAATTTTTACTCCTCCTGGAACACTTCCTAATTTTTTTTTTGCCAGTCCAAGTTCTTCTTGTCCTCTAATTCAATTAATGTTGCTCATGTGCCTATATTATGTCTGGCAGTCTCATCTCATTTTATTTTCTAAAGAACTGACACAGGTACTGTCATTTCCTTTTAGGGATGAGAAGACCAAGAATCAAAAGATGAAATGATTTCTCTAAAATCATACTACTGGCAAGTGGCAGAGGCCAGAATCACAATAACATTTGATTACAGGGTTAAGACTTCATTTTTTAGCCACCTCAGCATGCATTGGTTTTCATCACTGAATTTAAAATATATTTATAGTCTACTCTGTATGCTTTATCTTTTATTAATGTTATCTTCTGAAATATAGCATTTCTTCTGAAATATAGCATTTCAGAAGATAACTCCTGAAATATAGCATTTCAGAAGATAACTCCTCAGAAACTCTGAGGAGTTATATATGCTCTCATGTTCCTTTCAGTATTATTCACAATAGACAAGATATGGAAACAACCTAAGTATCTTTCAGCAGAAGAATGGATAAAGAAGATGTGGCATATATGTAGTGAAATTTTATTCATCTTTGAGCAAGAATGAATTCCTACTGTTTGTAACAACATGGAAGAATCTAGAGGACATTATGTTAAGTGAAATTAGCCAGACAGAGAAAGAGAAATAGTGTATGATCCCAAATATCTGTAGAATCTTTAATAAAAGTTTGAATTTATAGAGAGAATAGAATGATGGTTACCCAGGGCTGGAGGGGTGGGGAAATGGGGAGATGCTGGACAAAGGAACAATCCCACAGTAGTAAGATGAATATGTTTTGGAGATCTGATACACACCATGAAAACTATGTTAATAATACTGTTTTATACTTAAAATTTGCTAAGAAGGTAAGACTTTCAGCATTCTCACCACATATATATCCAGAGGTAACTATGAGAGGCAATAGATGTGTTAATTAAGCAGATTGTGGTGATCATTTCATAAAGTATACGCAAGTCAAAACATCATGTTGTACACTTTAAATATATAACATCTTATTTATCAATTATGCCACAGTAAAATTTAAAAAACATCAATAACATATTCTATTTAAGACATTGGTTAAAAAAGAAGAAACTAAACCTATGCAAGCAAAAATAGAGAATAGAGATTGAAATAGATATTAATAAAATAAAAAAAGAAAAACAATAAAGAAGATGAATACACCAAAATTTGATCTTTGTAAAGATCAACAAAAATGATAAATCTTTAGCTAAACTTACCAAGAAAATGAGAAGATTCACATTACCAAAATCAGGAATGAAGAGAAGAATTATTTCTGACTTCACAGAAATGATAAAAGATTATAAGTTGATAATATGAACAACTCTATGCCAGCAAAGTTTAAGTGAAATAGACAAATTCTTAGAAAGATACAGACAAGTAAAACTTACTTAAGAAATAGAAAATCCAAATACACCTTCACGAAGCAGAGATTGAAATTGTAATTAAAAATATTTTTCCAATGAAAACCCCAGCCAAAATTTCCTAAGAATCTTACTAAATATTTAAAAGAGAATTAAAATCAAGTTCTTCAAAAACTCTTTCAAAAAATTAAAAAGGAGGGAACATATTTCAGTTCATTCTGTGAGACCAGTATTACACTGATACAAAAATTAGACAAATGCACCACAAGAAAAGAAGGATATAGACCAATATCTTTTATGATTACAGGCAAAAAATATCCTCAAAAAAATATTAGCAAACCAAATTCAGCAATATTTATTTATTTATTTATTAATTTTTAATTTTTTATTTTTTTAGGCAAGGCAATCCTTGGTTGACTTCGCAGATTGCAAGGACCTTGTCAGCTTAAAATCCCTTATTTTTTGAGTTTTTACACCTACAGCACCTGGTCTTCGTAGGTGGTCTCCCATCCAAGTACTAACCAGGTCCAACCCTGCTTACCTTGCGAGATCAGATGGAATCGGGCTTGCTCAGGGTGGCACAGTGGTAGACAAACTCAGCAACATTTCAAAAGAATTATACACCATGTCTAAGGGGAATATATCCCGGGAATGCAAGGTTGGCTTAGTATCTGAAAATCAAGTACTGTAATACACCATATATAAACAGAATAAAGGTCAAAACCACATGATCATCTCAATAGACAAAAAAAAAAAAAAAAAAAAATCATTTGACTAACTCCAATACCCCTTTACAAAAACAAAACAAAACAAAACATTTATCGGTCTAGAAATAGAGGAAAATTTTCTTAACCAGATAGGGCATCTATGAAAGACCCACAGTTTATACCATACTTAATGATAAAATTAAATGCTTTCTGCAGAAGATCAGGAACAAGATAAGGATGTTCAAACTCACAACTTTAACATTGCCAGAGTAATTAGGCAAGAAAAAAATGTCATTACATTTGGGAAGGAAGAATTAAAACATCTCTATTTGCAGATGACATGACCTAGTGTTTAGAAAATACTAAACACACTAAAAAGCTTTGGAAGTAATAAATGACTCCAGCAAGGTTGCAAGGCACAAGATCAATATACAAAAATTAATTGCATTTATATACAGCAACATTTAAAATAATTAATTGCATTTATATATATCAACATTTAAAATAGTGTCAAAAAGAATTTAGGAATATACTTAACTAAAGAGGTGCAAGAATTGTACACTGAAATCTACAAAATATTACTGAAAGGAATTAAAGAAGACTTTCATAAATAAAAAGAGTGCCATGGATCATAAATTCATGGATCATAAATCTTAATATTGTTAAAATAGCAATACTCTCCAAATTGATTTCAGATTTCAGATTTATCACAATCCTTATACAAATTATAGCAATACAGAGGGCTTTTTTGTAGAAACTGACAAGATTATCCTAAAATTCATATGGAAATTCAAGGGACCAGAATAGTCAAAACAATCTTGAGAAAAACGGAAAAAGTTGGAGGAATCACACTTCCTGATTTCAAAGCTTAGTACAAAAGTAGAGTAGTCAAGACTGTGGTACTAAAATAAGGATAGATATATAGATCAATGGAATATAATTTAGAGTCCAAAAATAAGCCTTCGCATTTAAAGTCAACAGTGTTTCAATTAAGGGGTCAAGAATATTTACTGTGGGAAAGAGTGGAGTGCTGGAACAACTGGACATCATATGCAAAACAACAAAGATAAGTTCATTTTTACACCATATATAAAAATTAACTTCAAATAAATCATAGACCTAGATATAAAAGCTAAAACTATAAAAATTGTTGGAGGAAAGATAGGAATGTTTCTTAGTGATCTTGAGTTAAGCAAACTTTCTGAGATATCACCCCAAAAATCTTTGTATTTCAAAGGAAACCATTAAGAAAGGGAAGAGACAACCAACAGAATGAAAGGAAATATTTAAAAATATTTTTGATAAGGGCCTTGTATCCACAATATCAAAAAACTGTTACAACTTTTATATCTCAATAATAAGAAACCATTCACACAAAAATAAGCAAAGGATCTGAAAAGACATTTCTCCATAGAAAATATACAGATGGCCAATAAGCATCTGAAATAATACTCAACTTCAGCCATTAGGGAAATGCAAATTAAAATCACATTGCGACACCACGATAAAATAAAAAAGACAGAAAATAACAAGTGTTTGTGAGTATGTGGAGAAATTATAACTCGCATAAATTGCTGGTGGGAATTTAAAATGGGACAGATGCTTGGAGAACAGTGCAGCAGTTCTCAAAATGTTGTATACAGAGTACCAGGTGCCCCAGAAATTCCACTTCTAGGTATGTACCCATGAGAAATGTAAACATGTCTACCAAAAACTTTTACAAGAATGCTTATAGAAGCATTATTCATAATAACCAAAAAGTGGAAACAATCAAAATGTCAATCAACTGATGGATCAACAAATAGAATGTTATGTCTATACGATGGAGGACAGCGGGTTCTCGAATAATGTTTCGTTCAATGTCTTTTCGTTATAATGCTGATGAGATACTGTATGAACTCAATTCTTGTTTATGTCAATTAGCCTGTGATAAAATTAGTTTCATTATATATCATTTCACTGTAGTTCCAGGAACGTATCTATGATAAGTGAGGACTTATTGTATTACAAATAAGTAAGCAATACAAAGGAATAATATTCTTATACATGCTACAACATGGATGAACTTTGAAAACATGTTAACTGAAAGAAATCAGTCACAAAAGACAACATATTGTAAAATTTCATTTATCTGAAAATCCAGAGTAGATAAAGCTATAAACAGAGAATGCGGATTGGTGTTTGCCTGGGCTTGAGGAGCGGGTGGGTGGGTAATGGAGGAATGACTGCTAAGGGGTAATAAATGTTCTAAAATTAGATTGTGATAATGGTCGCACAACTCTGTGAACATACTAAAAGACATTGAATTGTACACTTTAGTAAATTACATGGTATGTGAATAATATCTCAAAGTTGTTTTTTTAAAGGCCATATATAGAGGGAAAGTTGAAATTGAAAGCCAAGTTTTTATTTCAAAGGAAACTAAGTGGTTAACAAGGCAGCCTTAAACCAAAGATGATGAAGACAGCAGATTGGGTCAGAATAAATCTCAGGAGCCTAAAGGTAATCCCCTAGAAATGTACTTAAACTGAAATTTCAAATGCTGGAACTGTTAGTTAGACACATAGGAAATAGTGGGCTTACTGAGAACCAAGTTTTACTAATGATTACACGGAAGGTACATTATGAGTGACAGCATATCTGAGATGCCTGACTTTCACATATAGCTCCTAGTGCTCCTTTTCCCATACTGAGGTACTCTGGCCTGGAGGATCTTTACTTACAGTCCAATCTTAATTGATTCCTGTAATTCTGTTTTCTGAAAATATTTCTTTTATTCCACAAAGAAAGCAAAGCTTAGGACTCTACTACTATTATTAACAGAGCAGGGAATAGAAAAATAAAAATATAAATTGTCATGGTTTTCTAATTCTGTCTATATGCTTTATTTTTAATTTTTAGAGTCTCTTTTCAACTTTTCAAAAAGCCTGATGTCATTTTTAAACCTACATTTTCTTTTAGTAAGTGGAAAATAGATTATATAAAGGTTTTATTTTTCTTGGGAAAACCTGAGTCTACGAAGATTTCTAAACTACAGTTACACTTATTTTTAATAAAGTAATTATTTTGTCAGGTGTTGGGCTAAGAGGTTTACCATATGTGCAACATTGAATTAAATTGGTGCATAGTAGATATGGCATTCATTTAGCTATCTTATTAGTTTATTAGATTTGATCCTCTGAAATATTTACCACTTAGCCATAAGCCTTTGAATTCACTTTAATAAATCTAGCCCCTTTATCAGCTGCTTCTTGAAAAATGGTTTCATTACTTACTTTGGCCATCAAATGATTGTGAACTACATGCTAATAATGCATTTTTATTTTGATAATTCCTAGGAATAAAGAAAAATAAAACCCACTCCAGTTAATTGTTTCTATAGAACGTTCTTTTAAATGGTGATGTTTGTTGAGATTTGGAAAAAAAAAATCCATGACTTAACATTTTTAAAGATAAAATTCACCCAAGGTTTCTGAAATGTTAACATACAGGAATATATTTCATAAACTTCATAGTATTTTATGCACATTTTAAAGGATGTGTAGTGTCTTTTTATTTTTTTGGCTTCAATAAATTAGAAGCGGGGGCTAAAATTAGTGGATTTTAAAGGAAGAAGATTAAAAAAAATAAAATGAAAAGATTATTGTGTCTAGTTCCCCATCATGCTCAGGATTCATTGTTCTCTAAGCCAGGGTGTTGGTTTGAAATGCTGAAAATTTTTCACTCATTAACATTTGGCTTGAAGAATAGGTAACAACACAGAGAAACCAATTCTGCTTTCAATTCCTAATAAAAATTATTTGTCCCTGCCATCTGACATAGCAGGGAACTGACATTCCTCATTTTCTTTCTCTGTGTGGTCTAACGTACCTCACTTGCCTCATAGCCTCAGAAAACACTCAAGCAGACTGGACATCCTACAACATAATAATTTAAAGAAACTGAACAAAATTAGTCACCAAAACAACTGGTGCTAAAAAATAACTGCACATAGGAAACAGGTTTTATCCATATTTGTCTTTCAGACGTCTAATCCTTTTCTGGCTCCCTCTGGCTCATCTGACGACGAAATAGATCTTTTCCTGTAAAAAAAGACAAAAAGACTGGGTAACTGTGTGAAACAGACTAAAAAAAATCATGTCCACAATAAAATTCTGTCTTGCTGTTTGGTCCAAATCAGTTGCTATAGTTTTTGTGCTTAGTAAATTTAAGTATGGTCTTGGAAGAAAAGCAAAATTAGCGTGACTGGAAAGATCATGTATATTTATGATTATTTCTGTTTTAGTTGGTTGAATAATATTATATCAGTTCTTTGGTTTCATGAACCTCTTGCAGGTAAGCCAATATGTTTTGTTCAGAAATCTCTTAAAGGAAGAACCCTAGTCTCTCTGAACTAATGCTGGAATAAGTAATAAATGCCATTCTTGTTTCCTACTGATACCAATTTTCACAACCTTCTCTTAGAATTTACCCTGACATAGAAATACATGAACCATCTTTAACCTTTAAAAATTCTTTTCAGTCTTCCAGTTAGCCCCTTTTGTGTTTATGTGTGTGCATTTATGTAGTGGTTCAGTTATTTATTTGTACTCCCACATTATTCTAGAATGGATAAAAGGTGGCTTGTGAGAATACAGAAAATACCAAAATTACAGAAGTTAATAATGGCAGTGGATGATTAAATAAAAAAGATATGAAACATACATTGGAAATTACAATGTGGCCGTGATATATATAACCTAATAATGCATATACTTGTTAATGAGTGAGCTATTAGGTTTACACTAAGTAGCCAATATAAAAAAATAAACCTGATTAGTTGCACAATTCAGAGGGACCATAAGATAAAATCAAACTGATTTCTCAGGAGATAGACAATTAACTTTGATACTGAGACCAATCAGTCATTTCCTTGTAGAGATTTTTTTTAAGGTTAATATCCATGGATGGCTTGCTTGGGTGCAGACTTTGGAGACTTTTTAAATAAAGAAATGAAGAGTTGGGCTGGCTACAAGGCATAGAACAAGGAGTTTTAAGCAAAAGATTAAGAATTCACATTTGGAGAAGTGCAGGCAGACCTTCTATTAGCCTAAAGTCTTCAAGGACATTTATGACAGCAGAAATCATGCAACTTATCAGTTGAAGGCAACTGGATGGAAGCTCATGGGATAGACGATTAAACAACTCTCAATTTTAATAAATTTCTGTAAACCATCTGATTGAGTGTACTTATTTCAATTTAATAGGATGAAGGAAAGAAGGAAAATAAGACACATCTTAGTGATTTATTGATCATTTTAAATGGGAATTGAGTATGAACAAGTCATTCAAACACCATCCCATTGGTTTCATTAATAATACAGCCGGTTAACATTTTTTTTAATTAAAACTATTGGAGTGACATTGATTAATAAAATCAAATAAATTTCCAGTGTACAATTCAGCAATATGTCATATGTATATTGCATTGTGTGTTCACCACCCAAAGTTAAATGTCCTTCTATCACCAAATATTTGATCTCCTCTACCCCTAGTTACCTTCCTCTCTCCCCATTCCCTCTGATAAACACTAATCTTATGTCTGTGTCCATGAAGTTTGTTTGCCATGTTTGTTTGTTGCTTTCAGTTTTATATCCCACATATAAGTGAAGTCATATGGTTCTCAACTTTTTTTGTCTGACTTATTTTGCTCAGCATGATAATCTCTAGATTAATCCATGTTGTCACAAATGGCAGTATTGCATCTTTTTTTATGGCTGAGTAATATTACATTGTATATATGTACAACACCTTTTTTTATCCAGTCATCTATCAAAGGACACTTTGGTTGTTTCTATGTCTTGGTTACCATGAATAAGGCTACAATGAACACCGGGGTGCATATATCTTTGTGGATAAATGTTTTCAAGCTTTTTGGGTAAATACCCAGAAGAAGGATTACTGAGTCATATGGTAATTATATTCTTAGTTTTTTTGAGGAAACTCCATACTATTTTTCATAGTGGTTGTACCAATCTACTTTCCCACTAGCAGTGCACAAGGGTTCCTTTTTCCCCATTCCTTTCCAACACCTGTTATTACTTGTCCTGTTGATGATATCCATTCTAACAGGTATGAGGTGGCATCCCATTGTGGTTTTGATTTGCATTTGCCTAATAGCTAGTGAAGTTGTGTATCTTTTTGTCTATCTGTTGGACTTTTGTATGTCTTCTTGAGAGAAGTGTCTGTTTAGGTCCTTTGCCCACTTCGCAATTGATTTTTTTATTGTTGAGTTGTATGTGTTCTTTATATATTTTGGATATTAGTCCCTTATCCAAGGTGTTGTTTGCAAATATATTCTCCCATTGGGATGGTTGCCTCTTTGCCTTGTTGATGGATTTTTTTGCTGTGCAGAAAATATTTAGTTTGATATAGTCCCATTCATTTATTTTTGTGTTTACTTCTCTTGCCTTTGAAGTCAAATTCATAAAATTCTCTCTAAGTCCATGAATTTAGTACTGATGTTTTCTTCTATGCAATTTGTTGTTTCAGGTATTATATTCACATCCTTGATCCATTTTGAGTTAATTTTGGTATATGGTGATAGATAGCAGTCTAGTTTCCTTCTTTTGCATGTAGCTTTCCAATTTTCCCAATTGACATTTTGATATTTTTATAGGCTGTCTTAGGCTTGAAAGGACAATTTATGCCAAGGAATAAACTACAGCCTTTCTCATACTAACAAAAAAATGGCTTTGGTCCAATCTAATAAATAACATTCTTGAGATGTTGCATCTATAAATAAATCTACTTTCTTTACTTCTTGAATCAAGAGTTTCTGGGGTATTGATTTATAATGTAGTTAACATTGATAATGATGCTTCAACATATTTTAATAATATCATTAATGATTGTTATTCTTACTGACATACATAAATTTAAATAACCAATATATGAAAATCAAGGAAGGCTTAAATATCCTGGGTATGTGGCAGTTTTTTAGTCAGGACAGGTTTTTTAAAATCCTATCAATATACCAAAGAACCTTGTTTATTTTTGCACACCATATTTATTGAGATAGTTAAAAGGCCAACATCTAAGTTTTTCATTTGTACAAAAATTATACATAGGTATGAACAATCCCTCTTTTATTTCTAAGTTTTGGTTTATATCATACTTGTAACATTTAGAGAGGTCTGATACCCTCCTTAAACTGAAAAAAGATAATGCCAGTGAGATTTCCTATTGTATTAGATGTGGGTTATGAGAGAAAGAAAGAAAGTGAGGATGACTCAGTGTTTTGACCTGAGCAATGAGAAGGATGGAGTTGCTGTTTATAGAGATGGGGAAGATGGTACGAGGGGGAGAACAGATTTGGGGGAAGATTGAGAATCAATTATAAATAAGTTTAATAAGTCTCTGTGACATCCAAGTGGAAATTTTGAGAAGACAGTTGGATATGAGTACCTGGAATTCAGGAGAGTAGTCTGGTCAAGAGTTATAAATTTAAGAGTCCCAATGTGTAAATTATACTTAAAATCATACACTAGATAAGCGAGTGTAAAGCAGAGAAGGGAAGTGGTCTAATTGCTGAGCACCGAAGCATTCCACTTTTAGGAGTTTAGAAAAAATAAGGACTAATCAGCAAATGAGATCGAGAAATCACCAGTGATGCAAAAGTAAAATTGGAAAAGTAAGGTGTCTTAGAAGCCAAATTTTGAAGGCTTTTTAGGGAGGAGTACATGATCAATTGTGTCAATATATCTGAAAGGTCAAGTAGGAGAACTGAGAATTAACCATTAGCTTTAGCAACATGGAAGTCGTCAGTGACACTGGCAAAAACAATTTTAGTAGAAGTGGTGGGGGGAGAGTGAGGATAAGAAAAAAAGGAAGAGGAATTTGAGGTGGTAAACATTACTAACTTTGGAAGAAGTTATGTTACACAAGGGAACAAAATGGTGGAGTTACAGCTAGAGAAGGAAACGGGGCCAAGAGAAAAACAAATTTAAGATGGGAGGAACCACAGCTTATTTTTATGCTGATAGAAATGTTCTGCTAGGGAGGAAATTTCTGGAGAATGTTTTTGAATAAGTGAGAGGGTGAGAGGGGATGGGATCTAGCAAAGGCATTGGACCTAGTGGATAGTACGGAGAGCGGGGGCAAAGAGAGGATTGATGCTTGTAGATAAGAGTTATGGTGAAATAGGAAACAGCCATCAGCTGACAGTGAAGACTGGGGAGATGTTACATGTTTGAAGAGACAAAAGAAGGTATTTAACAGTTATCTAAAAAAATATAGTATAATCGTCAGATTTTCTTAAGAACCCAAATCAAATTAATACTATAAATTTCAGGTGAGACTAGTCAGAATCCTTGCATGTCTTTCTCCAGCCATGTCTGTGTAGAGTTGTGACATAGAAAGCAGTTATTTTTGATTAGGTTTGGGGTTTCTATGTATTTATTATTATACATTTAGAATTACCACCTAAAGACATTCAGAAGTGATATGAGAATTTCACATTGGTAAAATAAATGTAATTCCTGTTCTCAGGGAGTTACACATAGCATATGCTAAATAAGTTGTTTCTGGAAGGGAAGGTAGCAGATGACATAGGTTTGGCATGTGAAAGGCCAGGACAATCTATTTAGACTGGAAAATGAATAACTGTTTTGAAAATATTATGCATAGGTACAGAGAAATTATCAGGGACTCAATTATTTCCAATATTTTAAGTCAGAAATCCTCAAACTTTGGTTTCAGAACAATTTTATAGTCTTAAAAATTATTGAAGTCTCCACAGAGCTTTTGTTTATGTGGTTATATCTATTGATATTTACATATTAGAAACTGAAGCCAAGACATTTAAACATATTTATTAATTCATTTATAAATAACAATAAACACATTATATGCTCACATAATTAACATACTTCTCATGAGAAATAACTATATTTCCCTCACAAAAAATGCTCAAAGTGTCATTTTTTTACTTTTTAACCAATTTCTGATGTAGCAGATGTAGTTGGATTCTCATATCAGTTTCTGCATTTAATCTCTTGATAGTATATATCACATAGTTTCTGGAAACGCTACTGTATACTTGCAAGAGAATGAGAGCAGACAAGACAAATAGCAGCTTAGTATTTTTAAACAAATAATTTTGAACTTGTGGACATTATCAAAGGATCTTGGGGGCCCCAGGGTCTCAGAAGCACACTTCGATAATGACTATTCTCAGTAATAGCTAATTAAAAACTGAAACGAATGTAGCTGTCATTTATAAAAGTAGCATGCACATAGAAAAACAAAATTGGGCAACAATTTAATTAGAGTAAAAAAGCATTGATTGATAATGTTTTTTGTCTTTAATTAAATTGTTGGCCTATCATAGGTTTTATTTTGCTTTTTTAAAAATGTGTCTCTTAAAAACAGAATTGGTGAAATTTAAAGAGATCTGAAATTCAACTATTTCAGCTCTTCACTGTGCAAACCTGGAAGCTGAGGTCCAAAGAAGGGACAATCTGTGGTCTCAGTAATGGTTGGGGATGGCTGTTTTAAAATAGAAAATGTAAATCTACTGATTTGAGTGGTTGTCAAAATAATTACATGAAATCAATATAAAAATGATTATATCAAATACTGTAATTTATTATCTAAATTTGATCAACTATTCATCCTAAAACAATTTAAAGTTTTAATTGAGCCCTTTTACTCATACACAACAAATTATCCAGAGGCAGCTGCTTAGAGATGAGGCAGAAGGTCTGAAGGGAATTAGAAAGTTGATCTTGGATTTTCTTAGTCATTTCAAATCCTTTTATGTCATGGAGACATTATGGTATATTATTCACTTGCTTCAAGAACATCAAAGGCAAAAACAAAACAAAGAAAGGGAAAGAACAGAAAGCCATTACAGAGTTAAGTTTTCTAAAATCCGTTTTCTTTACTATCCATGGCAATAAATACCTCTCTTACAACAAATAGTATTTAATGGACAACACTTGGAGCTGCTGCAAATCTACTTTATTATACACTTTAATTACAAACTAAGAAAGCACAAATCTCAACTGCCTCTTTAAAAGAACTGTAGATTCAATATGAGTGTTATTATTTAATACTAGAAACAGCTGATGCATATCTATATGTCTAGTCTATCTATCTCTCTCTCTCTCTCATCTATCTGTCTGTCTATCTATCTATCTATCTATCTATCTATCTATCTATCTATCTATCTATCTATCATCTACCTATCATCTATCATTTTTATCATCTATCATCATCATCTATCATCTATCTATCATCTTTCTATCTATTTATCATCTATCTATTCACCCCCCACCCCCACTTCAGGGGTATATCTGGAGAGAGGAGTAAATATTACTGCTTGTTAAACAGAAAGGTCATTAGTGAATCAGAATATTTTCATGATGGAAGTAATGTATATACAGCAAGTTAGCTAGAAATTTAAAACTGGTTAGTAGGAATTTGGAAAAAAACAAGATAAGCATGTCTTCAGTATCTTTTTTCCCTTAACTTTTTAAGACAGACAGCTTTTCTCACTTGTATGATGGTGGTACTTACATGATAGAGAAAAGAAAAAAATCAACTATACTCAATTTTGTTCAGCCTTGACTTCCTTGTCTATTATCATTTGCATCTTCCAAGGTACAATAGAGTAACATATCTCACTAACTGGCCACCGTTAGTAAGGTTCTATGTTTTCACTAAGGTTTAACAAGGTGAAAGAGGTATATAAATGAAACATTTAGTGGAGCTTTAGAAATGCCTCATAGAACAAACAACACCCATGCAATATATATTTGGAGGACCAAGTACAGTGATTGTCAATATGGCCGCACCTTAAGATCACCAGGAAAGATTTCAAACACCACCACAAGTTCCCGATAGCATTTCAGATCAATTAAATCAGTGTCTCTATGGTAAGGCTCAGCAATCAATATTGTTTTTAACTCTTAGGTAATACTAATGTCCTAGAAACCGCTCTACTCACTAAAGATAAATAAAGCATGGTCCTTTTTCAAGGAGGTCACAGATTAGTATGGAAGACATATTTGTAAAAAATTGCACTGAAATATCATATGAGATTATATAGTATGTATTTTCAAGCTATTTGTTCTGGGGGCTACATATATAAATTCTAATCTATAAACACTGTAAATTTGTTATTATCACATTTTACAGATTTGAAATTAGACTTCAAAAAGGTTAGTAAATTTACCAAGGTCACATGCTAATAAATGAAATAGGATGGTCAGTTTTATTTCTCTGAGTCCAAAGTTAAGACTCATTTCACTATGGCACACTGTTTCTGGTAAGGCTATGAGAGGTAATAGCACTTCAGTTTTAGGAATAGCACTACAGATTTTAGGAATGTGTAGAGTTGGGTGCTTGGACAAGGAGATAAGAAGATTTCAGTATGTGTCAAAGACACAGAGGTTGAAAGAACATGGTTTGCTTGAAAATTAGGCAGAATACCATGTAGCTACTGAGAGTGGTCACTAATATGTTTGATGAATGATGGAAAGGGAAAGTATAAAAGTGAGCAAGGCTTATATTATGGTTGTTAAATTATCTTATGTAAATTTCAAAAAAAAAAAAAAAATTAAAGAAATATGAATTTATAGTGACAAAGTGAATACCCATTATTTTGTCTTCTCAGCAACTTCTTTTGTCTTGGGAATATTCCTCAGCTGTTTTGACTATATCTCTACCCTCTTCCCCAACCACATCATTACATAATTCTTACATGCTCTTATCTGTCATTTCCTGACTCTGATGAATTGACCCTTCTATATTGTCTCAGGAGTATATCTATGACAGTCTAAGTCCTTTCTCAAGGTTTTCTGACTTGGATGTGAGGAAAAAAGTTATTCCCCTTCAGTTGACAGATACCATGAGATATGAAGCCCAGGAACTGCTGGCAACTATTTTGCTGCTTAAAAAAAGAAAAAGAATAGCACCCTTATTCATGAAAGAGCAGAGACAGAAGCTGAGACAGAAAATCCCTGATTCTGACTATCCTTTAGGTCCATCTGTATTTCTAATTATATTAATTAGGATGGTCTATGTTTTTTGGTGTAACAAAAAGCTCTCAAATCTCAGTGGTTTAAATAACACAGACTTGTTTCTTGACCATGTTCATACCTCTCATGGATAAATGCAGGGCTTTGCTCATAATAGGCATGTAGGGATCCTGGTTAATGGAACAGACCCACCTCAAATATGCTGGAGGGAAATGGGCTAGCTCTAAAATGTCTCTCACTAATAATTAAATGTTCAAAACAGGAAATGCCGCAATCACTTCCATTCATAAAATCATTGACAAAGAGTAGTTATGTTGTACCACTTAACCACAAGGAGTCATCAATACATGCCATATGGCCAGATTGCGGGAGAACCAGAAAATAGTTAATCTAACAGCATTAATAACTATTATATTATCCTTCTCACTTTTCTTTCATTCCTTCACATTTCATGAAATGTGCTATTATCCTTCCTATAAATTCCTCTTTTAATTTCAATTTAGTGCAATAATTTTTACGTTAACGCAGTAATAAATGTCTGTAAAGTAAATGATGTGAAAGGCTTTTAAGAAAAGCAGTTCTTCCATCATTCTGGGTTCTGATCCCAAGAAATAATAATTTTTAAGTCTTTAAGGTGCTTCTTCCCTTTGCTATATCAGTTACTTTGATAGCTGCCTTCATTCTGTCCCAATATATTGGTATCACATATGTAGAATACTTTCACAGGCCAGGATTTTTCTTTTAGTATGAATATTTGTAGCAATAAATTTGAAATGCTATCTTCTTGCTCCCTTATATTACCTTTGAGGGTTTATTGAAAAAAAAAATTCTTTACTATTTCAAAAAAATTCTTTATAATTGTTTTTATGGGGTTTCAGGAGGAAACAGAAATATGTCATGTATGTTTACATTCTCCATTCCCTGATTTCCCCTACATTCTAACTCAATTGAGATTAAGGGAGTTTCAACAAATATGGAACTCTTTAAGGCTATGGGTCTTCAAACTGCGCAGCAGTAACATAGGTCTATGGACTGAAATTTTAAAAAATAAATGTTACAAAAATTATTTCCAGGAACTGTGGTGTATTTTCTTGTTGAACTAGAAAAGCCAAACTTGAATTTATAGATAGAAAATTTGATTTGGAGCCTCTATGAAGTATTTTCAAATTATACTCATTAGTATTATTATATCATTTCCTTGATCCTTTCCACCTAGCTCAAGAATTACAATACAAAGTTAATCTAGCAATGGGACTCAACTGAGAGAAATAAAAATTTTAGTCTCGTCAGATCATCGATTTTATGACACTGATTTATTTTTCCCTAGGCTTCAGAAATCTTTTCAACCTGTATCCCTCTTTTCCTCTATTTTGTTTTAAAAATCCTTCTGGGCTTCTCTTAAAAATATATATATATTTTTCAATAAGTATTAGAAGTCACTTGAGGATCTTTTAAGAACAAATAAGAATGACAGAGTAAAGGACAGAGTTTATTCTCAGAACAGTATAAACTCTATTGTACATACAGACTTTTAGGTTTTTATAGCTACTTGTGGATATTCCACAGATGATAACTAAAAGAAGTGTTATCCTTTTATGATAGTCACAGTGACTCAGAGAGAAAAAGCCTCTATGATTGACTGTTTTCCCAATTATTTCAGAAAATTTTATAGGACTGGGAATATATTTTTATATTTTTACTTAGGAGCTTTGTTGTGTCAACATGGTATGTATTCTTTTTATGTTTCCATTAGGAGTATTGTATTAGTGGTAGACTTAAGATACTTCAAATATAAATATTTATTGCATTGGAGTACTTCCAGCATCATCAAAATTTACAACATCCTGTGTTGAATTATATGCATGCCTACAGTTGCACATAAATTTTTATTAAAGTACAGAGAAACTGTTATCCTTAGAAATTAAAATAAAATGATTTACATGACAAGAATTTCATTGGTCATTTTAGGTTAATTTTTCCACCTCTTTCTCCTCTGGCACCTTTGTTAGATGCTGTTAACCTAGTACTTAATATTAAGAGAGTTAAGATTTCTTAATAATGATGAAATTACTTTCTTGGAGGGGTTGGGTGAAGAAGGCTGAACATTACAGAGGTGTTCTAAGTTTCAGAATAAGGAAATTGTATTTAGAAAAGATAAATATGGGTAGTGAAATAACCCAACATGTACTTCTTATCTTTAAAAACCCTCATTTATCTGTATGAACAGAGGCAGTTTTACTTTGGGTTCTTCTATGATCATTTCCAAAGAAATAAGTGCCATACTGCAGCAAACTAAAATGGTTTTCTTTTTAAAATAAAGACCGTTTTGTTTGGGTTTTGTATATAAAAAATAAAAAGTGAAAATTACGCATTCTCTTCTTTTCTCACTCTGGCACTCAAAATAAAATATTCTAATGGCTGAAGTTTTTTTTATACTATATGATTGGTGTTGGGTGTGACCTGCCTTCTTTTGGACCATGACTTGACTTCTGTTGTACCCCCTACTCCCACTCACTATGTGCTTTTAGTAGTTTGTTTGTTGGGTAAATTAAGAAGCTTCAAGTTGGAGCTCAGACTATTAGATGAACAAGCAGATAGGCACCATAACAGCTTACTATTTTCATTTGTAGAGTTCTCCCCACTCATGTCCACTAGAAGTAAGCATCACCTTTACTTCCATTTTCTCCATTCTTTTAAGTCATAATTAGTTGCTTTTTTCTCATCAGTTTATTTATCATTAACATCTAGTTAGGGAATTGGAAAATTAATATGGGTTCTGTTACTTTAGCCTACTTAGTGTAACAAAATTTAGCTAGTAGTGAAGATCAGCATAATTTTTTGGTCAGGTCCTTATGACTAGTTCAAATTATTCCTGATTTGTTCATTTACTTAACAAATGTTTATTTAAGGCTATCAATAAATATTTATCAGTACTGGGATAGAGCACTGAACTATACTTAAGAACTGGGGATACAACTCTGAACTGGAGGTGCATTTTAGGTGGGAGAGACAATAAACAAAAATATGTAATATGTTGAGAGGTAATAAGTGCTAAGAATAAAAATAGAGCAGGGCAATGAAATCAGGTAATGATTCTGTATATGCCCTGGAAAGGTCTCTTTGATAACTTGTCATTTGAGCCCAAACCCAAATGAAGTGAAGAAAAAGTCATGTAAATAAGTGGGAGAAAATGCTTTGACAGTAGGAACTAGTGGAAAAGCCCTGAGATGGGAGTGTTGTTGTCATAGTGGAGGTACAGCAAAGAGGCAACTGTGGCTAAAATGGAAATAGGGAGGATAAATGTGATGGATGAGAAAAGGGGAGAAGGGAGTTAGGACGAGAGCAAGTATAATTATTTAGGCCATTATAAGGCTGTAGATTTTATCCCGATCATTTAAGTGAGATGAGGTTGGAGGCTTAGGTTTGGAAATGTGAAGACATGTCCTTTATAAAAAGGGTTTGCTGGAGTAATGAGAAAAAGATTGCTTAGAGTGTTTTTGAATGAGAATGGGATGAAATTGAGTAGAGAAAATGAATACACATGGTCACTGACTTACAATGGTTCGACTTACAATTTTTCGACTTCACGATGGTGTGAAAGCAATATACATTCAGCAGAAACTATACTTCAAATTTTGAATTTTGATCTTTTCCCAGGCTAGCAATATATGGTATAATATTATCTTGTGATGCTGGGCAGTGGCAGTGAGCCACAGCTCCCACTCAGCCATTCAATCACGAGAGTAAAAAACTAATACTCTACAGTATACTGTGTCGACAGTTTTTTTTTAATTTTGCCTTTAACTATTATATAATATTTAAGCTCATAACACCCTGTTCTTAATAAGGGTTGCACTTTCCTGCTTCCATCTGACTGTTACTCATCTTACTCATAGTTATGTGTTTTTTGTCCTTTTGTTTAAGTTAGAATGACCTCCTTTAGTATTTCTTGTAATGCAGGTCTTGTTGTGGAGAATTCCCTCAGCTTTTCTATGTCTGGAAAGGTCTTTATTTCTCCTTCATTGGAGTTTTGCTGGATATGTTATTCTCAGCTGGTAATTTTTTTCTTTCAATAGTTTGGATATTTGGTTTCACTCCTTTCTTGCTTATAAGGTTTGTGCTGAGAAGTCTGATTATAGTCTAATGCATTTTCCTTTATAAATTACTGTCATCTTTTCCCTGGCTGCCTTGAGAAATCTTTCTTTGTCATTAATTTTCGACAATTTTAATGTAATGTGTCTTGGAGAAGGCCTTTTTATGTTGACATAAGTGGGCGTTCTGTTTCCTTCTTGGATTCTATGATCCAGCTCTTTCCACAGATTTGAAAAATTCTTGTCAACTATTTGTTTGAATATGCTCTCTGTTCCCTTCCCTCTCTTGTATCCTTCTGGTGTACCCATTATTCTTATGTTGCTTTTCCTGATGGTGTCAGATCTCATAGAGTTCTTTCATTTTTTTTTTTCATTTTAAAGTCTTTTTTCTTTTTCCTTTTGTGTCATTTCCAGATTTCTGTCTTTGATATCACTGATACTTTCCTCTAACTGGTCAGCTCTATTTTCTAAGCTTATAATTTCATTCTTCATCTCTTTTAATGTGTTCTTCATCTCCAGAAGTTCTATTTGGTTTTTTTTTAGAGTTTCAGTCTCCTTGGTAAAGTATTCATTTTGTTCGTTTATTTTATTTCTAATTTCTTAGAAGTATTGGTCAGAATTTTCTCGCATCTCATTGAGTTTTTTCAGAAGTGCAATCCTGAATTCTCTGTCATTTAAATATTATATTTCTATATCTTTAAGCTTATTTTCTGTAGATTTTTCACTTTCTTTCTGAGCTGCCTGTCACCTTGGTTGTTCATATTTAATGGACTATTTCTCAGAGACTGTACTCTGCTTTTTTTTTCCCCCCCAAAAGAACATTTATTATGTAGTAATCTCTCGCAGGTTGATAAGAAGGGGTTATTCTTTTGATTTCCAGTAGGTGGCATCTAAGCCTCTTGGGTATCTGCTTTGAGGCTAAAAAAAAAATGCTATATACTTACTCTGCCATCAGGTCGGCTAGGTCCCAGGGCTCCACCCACATGAAAAGTCATAAAGGGTGATGGGGGTCTGGGAGAGACTCTGAAGAGGCCCTGAAGTCCCATTACTGCTCCAACAGTAAGATGCAATGTTCTGCTGCTTCCTTCTAACTCAGCCTGACTGGGTGGGGGTGGGGTTACTTGGGAGAGGCCTGTAGTGTGTGTGGCATCTGTCCCCCAGGTTTCAGCTGTCCTGCTTCAATATCATCACACCTGTCTCTTGTACCAACTGTAGTGTATGTTTCAGTACTGGTTGTGCAAATTCCTCTGGGGCTTGGCGGTGCTAGCTCTGAGAAGATATGGGGTGAGGGGTGGGTGCACTCTGGGTTGGTGGTGGAAGATGAGGCCAGGCTCTGTGACTCAGCCTCCCATTTGGCAGCAGTGGCTGCTAAGACACAGCTGTTGCACTTCTGCATTCAGGCCCCACTTCCCTCTCTGTGTGGAACACGCTGATTACTCAGGCAGCACTGTTCAGGGAACCAGTTGCAAAATCTCCCCTCTTCTTCTGCAAGGAGTTCCGGCTGCTTATATCGACTCTTTCGTTTCTCCCAATCTACTTACTAGACTTACAAAATTCCAATCTTCCGATGTTCTGAACTTTCAGACATGTTTTTGTGCAGTTTGGATGTTATTTGTTAAGTTATAGACTTTCAGCTTGTTATGTCAACAGGAGAGATCTGAAGAGAACCCTCATGCCGTCATGCTTCTGACATCACTCCCAGTTTTTTTTTTATATTGTATTTGGTTTTCATAGTCCATCAAGTTTACAAAATGCCGCCTGTATCTCCTGTTTCTCATGAGAAGAAGGCAAGTACTCCCGAGATGAAGTTTCAAATTTCTCAACTTAAATATTTTCAACTTTCAATGAGTTTGTTGGGATATAACTACATAATAATCAAGGAACATCTGTATAAACAATGCTTTGGAGGAGTTTTGCTATAGAGGGTGGCAGGAAATGTTGAGAAGATAGTGAAAGTGTTTATTTATTTAGTTCGAAATGTTTAATTTCAATATGGGATTATAACACTTTTGTGTGCTGAAGCAAATGAGAATAAAGGGGTATATTGTTATTCCACAGAAAGATGCAATAATTTCTGGACCTCATTCTTTTTTTAAAATTTTTTTTTTATTATGGTGACATTGGTTAATGAAACCCAGTAAGTTTCAGGTGTATAATTTAGCAGTAAGGCATATATATCACATTGTTAGATTTGCCCATAGTTAGATTTCTTTCTGTCACAACATATTTAACACCTTTTACCCATCTACCTCCCTCTTCCCCCCTACCCTCTGGTAACTGCTAGTCTATTGTGCATGTCCTTGAGTCTATGTTTGTCCTGTTCGTTTGTTCACTTTTGGGTTTATATCCCACATATAAGTAATATCATGTGGTTTTCAACTTTTTCTGTATGGCTTATTTCGCTTAGCATGATTATCTCGAGGCCCATCCATGTTGTCCCAAATGGCAGTATTTCATCTCTTCTTATGGCTGAGTAATATTCCATTGTATATATGTAACACAGCTTCTTAATCCAATCATTATCTCGAGGCCCATCCATGTTGTCCCAAATGGCAGTATTTCATCTCTTCTTATGGCTGAGTAATATTCCATTGTATATATGTACCACAGCTTTTTAATCCAATCATCTGTTGTGGGACACTTCAGTTGCTTCCATGTCCTGGCCACCGTGAATAATGCTGCTATGAACATTGGTGAGCAAATATCTTTTCGAATATGGGTTTTCAAGTCTTTGGGGTAAATAGCCAGCAGAGGGATTGCTGGATCATATGGCAGATCAATTCTTAGTTTTTTGAAGAAACTTTATACTGTTTTCCATAGTGACTGTACCAATTTGCAGTCTCACCAGCAGTGTATGAGGGTTCCTTTTTTCCCACATCCTCTCCAACACTTGTTATTACTTGTCCTGTTGATTATAGCTAGTCTAACAGGTGTGAGATGGTATCTCATTACGGTTTTGATTTGCATTTCCCTAATAGCTAGCGATGTTGAGCATCTTTTCATATGTTTGTTGGCCATTTGTATGTCTTCTTGGGAGAAGTGTCTGTTCAGTTCCTCTGCCCATTTTTTGACTGGATCACTTTTTTGTGTTATTGAGTCTTATGAGTGCTTTGTCTATTTTGGATATTAGGCCCTTATTGGAGGCATTACTTGCAAATATATTTTCCCATTCGGATCGTTGTCTCTGTACCTTGTTGATGGTTTCTTTTCCTGAGCAGAAGCTTTTTAGTTTGATGTAGTCCCATTCATTTATTTTTGCTTTTACTTCCCTTGCCTTTGAGGTCAAATTCATAAAATTCTCTTTAAGTCCAAGGTCCTTGAGTTTCGTTCTTATGTTTTCTTCTATGCATTTTATTGTTTCAGGTCTTTTATTCAGGTCCTTAATCCATTTTGAGTTAATTTTGGTGTGTTGTGATAGAGAACAGTCTAGTTTCATTCTTTTGGAGGTGGCTTTCCTGTTTTCCAAGTGCCATTTATCAAAAAAGCTTTCCTTTCTCCACTGTATGTTTTTGGCTTTTTTTTTTGTCAAAAATTATTTGCCCATATAAATATGGGTTTACTTCTGGACTCTCAATTCTGTTTCACTGGTCTGCATGTCTGTTTTTCTGCCAATACCATGCAATTTTGGTTATTGTTGCTTTGTAGTATAATTTGAAGTTGGGCAGAATGATGCCTCTAGCCTCGTTCTTTTTCCTCAGGATGGCTTTCGCAATTCAGGGTCTTTTGTGCTTCCAAACATATCTGATGATTTTTTGTTCTATTTTTTAAAAAAAATGCCAATGGGATTTTGATGGGGATTGCATTAAATCTGTATAATACTTTGGTAATAAGTTCATTTTAACTATGTTGATTCTTCCAATTCAAGAACATGGAATATCTTTCCATTTCTTTGTATCTTCTCCAATTTATTTTAATAGGGTCTTATAGTTTTCATTATATAGGTCCTTCACATGTTTCATTAGATTTATTTCTAGGTATTTTATTCTTTTTATTGCAATTGCAAAAGGAATTATTTTTCAACTTCTTTTTCTGACAATTCATTATTAGAGCATAGGAACACTATGCATTTTTTAACATTATTTTTGTTTCCAGAAACTTTACTGTATTTACTTATTATTTCTAATAACATTCTTGTGAAGTCTTTAGGGTTTTCTATATAATCATGTCATCCACAAATAGTGACAGTTTGATTTCTTCATTTTATTTGGATGCCTTTTATATTTTTCTCTTGCCTAATTGCACTCGCTAGGACCTCAGATGTTATATTGAATAACAGTGGCAATAATGGACAGCCTTGTCTTGTTCCTGATCATGGAGAGAAGGTTTTTAGTTTTTCACCAGTGAGTATAATGTTGGCTGAGGTTTTGTCGTATATGGCCTTTATTATGTTAAGGTACTTTCCTTCTATACTGATTTTGTTAAGTGTTTTGATTATAAAAGGAATGCCCATTAATCTTATGTTTCTTCTACTCAAATCATAAGATTGACAATAAATGCAAAGAAAACCTCACACCAGCCACACTTTCAGCACTACCAGGAGGCAGAGACTACTATGAATTTTATATTATCTGTAAGTAAAGAAATAAAAACCAAATTGCAAAAGAGCTTGTATTATTGATAGAAACCCATAGGTATATAGAGTGAGGAAAGGAGATTAAGGGGACTGCAAGTAAAAGATGAAAGAAAGCCAGAGGACATTGATGAGATATCGACAAAGTCACCCTCAGAATGAAAAGTCCAACACTAAAAGTCAAATATTCAACCGAGATCTGGAACTTGGTAATTCACAGCATTGGCTACAAAAAATGGGCTTGAAAATGACCAAGGGCAGCAGCCCTGGAGAGACATTGCTTCTGGGGGTAATTGGATACATAGAAAAGATATGGTGGCCTTTGAATATGTGGCATGGAGGGAGAAGAAAGAAATAGAGGGGAAAATTGAAAGAATATTGTTCACAATAACCCTTCTTGAGGAATCTAGTGGATGTGTTTCCTCCAACCTAGAGATAATCAGAGAATCTTCAGTGAAATGACAAATTGTGAGCATTTTTAATATTTAATTGTAGAGCTAAGACTCAAAACAAAGGGCTGGGCCAGGGTTGGAAAAATAGTGTGTAAACATTGTATGTTATGAAAAAGTAAAAAATGCAACTAAATAATCAGAAGATAAATGCAGAGAGAAAGAAAAAGTAGACTATCATTGGCTGCTGAATAGTAGGTGGGAGCCAAGGGATATCATTTAAATGGCAGCCCAGATAGTAAAAATTTGGTTAGAAAAAAACAGAATTAAGCACAATAAAAGGCATACATATAAAGGTAGGTAGCCAATAGAATAAAATACAAGCCTCCCTAATACTAAGAACAATTTAATTAATAAAAAGACACACTAAATAGAGAAATAACATAATATACATAGTACTTATAAAGTAAGATGATATAATGAGTTGAAACCAATTGTATTAGTTATATCAGTAAAGGTGAAAGGACCCACTTTTATTCGATATAGTTTTGAAAGTCTTAGCCACAGCAATCAGACAAGAAAAAGAAATAAAAAACATCCACATTGGAAAGAAAGAAGTAAAACTGTCGTTATTTGCAGATGACATGATACTATATGGAGAAAGAACCCTAAAGTTTACACTGAAAAACTATTAGAACTGATAAATGAATTCAGTGAAGTAGCAGGATACAAAATTAATATTTTGAAATTGGTTGCATTTTTATATACCAATAACAAACCATCAGAAAGAGATATTATGAAAACAATCCCATTTACAATTGCATCAAAAAAAATACTTAGAAATAAATTTAACTAAGGAAAAGTGTAAGACATTGAAGGAAGAAATTGAAGAAGATACAAAAAATGGAAGCATATATCATGCTCATAAATAGAAAGAATTAACATCATTAAAATGTTAACATCATTAAAATATAGATCCACTGAAATCCCTTTCAAAATACCAATGGCATTTTTCACAGAACTAGAACAAATAATCCTAGACTAATTGGTGAGATCACTTCGTAAATTATATAATTATCCAACTATTATGCTGTATACCTGAAATTAAGATAAAATAATATTGAATGCCAATCGTAATTGAAAAAATATAAAGGTGAAAGGGCTTTGCTTACCTATTAAAAGAAAAAGACAACGATTGGCTTATTTAATAAAAACTAATTCTAGACTATAAACAAAAGATATAGCTAAAATACAGTGATTTAAAGGGATAAAAATAAAGGAATGAACAAAGATATAGCAGACAAGTGGAAACAATAAAAAATCATGTGTCCTGATCTTTCATCAGAAAAAGTAGAATTCAGGCCAAAAAAACCCCACAAAACATTAATTCAATTCAAATAAACATTAAATGAGGCATAAGATATCTTCTCATATTAAAAGCTGTAATTCACTATGAAAATATGTTTTAAATATCTCTGTACCAAAAAGCAGAGCAAGCCTTATATAAAAGGAAGAATAAAAATGAAGTTCCCAACTCAATAAGCTAGAAAAAGAACTATACTGGACACCTGAAGAAAGCACAAAGAGACAATTGCTAAAATAATAAATAGATATAAATTAGGTGGAGAATGGAAAAACAGATCAAAGCAATAAGTCAAATTCTTGGGTCTTTGGAAAAATCAACAAAATAAACAACTTATTAGCATATTTAATCAAGAAGATTAGAGAAAAAATATATGAAATATATAGCTTGTGTAAAATAATGACTGATACAGAGAAAACTCTACAGAGGTACTATTCTGCATATGTTTATGCAAATATAGTTGAAAACTTCGATAAAATAAATATTTTCTTAGGTTGAGATAGTTTACCAAAATTATTCTCAGAAAAAATGGGAAGCTTAAATAGACTCATTTGTGTAAAAGAAATAGAAGTATCATCAAGGAACTACCACATGGAAAAGCAACAAGGTCAGGTGGTTTTATAGAATTACATTGTAGTGCCAATGGAATATAAATTACTTAAGAGAGAAAAAAAATTTATGTACTGATTTCACAAAACAAGTATAACAGCTATGCCTGAATATGCTAAAAGAAACACAAAAAAAGAAAATTATAAGTAAATGTTACTTATTAATATTAATAAAAAATCCTAAATCAGATATAAGAAAGGCAACTCCAACACCACATTTAGAAAGTAATACACTATGACTTAGTGGAATTTATTCTAACACTGTAAAGGTGATTAATATTAGGAAATCTACTAATATAATTTTTCATTTTAATTGGCTAAGGAAGAAAAATCTTATGTTTTCTCATAGATGATGAAAAAGCTTTGACAAAATCAACTTCCATTTCTAATAAAAGCTCATAATAAAATAGGGATGAGTGTATTCTACCTTAACATCATAAATTATATGTATGTGTTTATATTTATATTTATATATACTTCAATCCTAAATTTGCCATTATAATTAAAATGTGAAAATGCTATTAAAATGAAAATGCAAACTACAGAGAGAAAATATTTGCAACATGTATCTGACAAATATCCAAAATATAAAGATCTCTTCCAATTCAATATTAAAAATATGAACAGTTTGATAAAAAGTTGGCAAAATATTTCAGCAAATATTGTAAAAAATCATATAAAATAGAGCATAAGAACATGAAAAGATGCTCAGCATATTAGTCACAGAAAAATGCAAATTAAAAACCTCAATGAATATCATACATATCCATTAAAATGGCTAAAATTTTAAAAGCTACTGCCAATGTCGATAAGAATGGGAAACGGCAGACATTCTATACACTGTTGAAAGGTATATATGTAGCACACCATTTTGGAAACAGTTTACCACTTTCTTATAAAGAGAACATACTCTTACTATATGACACAATGATTTAATTCCCATGTATTTAACCAAGAGAAATGAGAACGCATTTCCACAGGAAGACTTGTTCATAACACTTTATAGTAGCCCCAAACTGGCAGCCTCTTAGGTGTCTATCAACAGGAAAATGGATAGACAAATTGCAATATATTCATATAATAGAATACTACTCACATCTAAAAGGAACAAGCTACCAATCCATGCAAAACATGCAAGAATCTCAAAAATAATATATTAAGTGAAAGAAGCCAGACATAAAAGAATACATGTATTCTAGTTTAATAAAATTCCAAAGCAGGCAATGCTAATCTGTAGTGATAGAAAGCACATCACTTATGTACCAAAATGTCAAACAATGGTTTTATTTGGATAGTGTCACTTTTTGGATAGTGCTATTCTTCTTAGTCGATTATTTTAATATTTTTCTTATTTGTAGTTTTGATTTTTTGTAGATTGCTTATATTTAGTTTAAAGAAAAAGTTCTGTGGATGTAATATACAGACAATAGTTAACACATATGTTTGAAAGTTGCTAAGAAAGTAAATCTTAAATGTTCTCATCACAAGAAAAAAATGTAACCGCGAGGTGATGAATGTAACTAAACTTATGGTGATCATTTTGCAATATATATATGTATATATGTATGTATAATCATCATGTTGTATACCTAAAACTATTACAATATTATATATCAATTATATCTCAAAACTGGAAAAAAAAACAAAATAACAATGCATTGCACATAATGTTGGTAAATATTATTTGGTGAGGTTTTTGTTACAGTTTTGCATAGCTACAAGTGTGAACTAGGTCACAGTTTAAAATATATTTCTCACTGTAGGACTCAGTCAAAAAAGTTGGAAAAATACTGTCAGAATAGTTAAAAGGAATATATTAGAGTGATACTCTGTGATAAGAATAGATCTCGGAAATGTAATGTTGAGTAAAAAAAGCAAATTGAAGAATGTAAAAAGTGATACTATTTTTTAGAAAAGAAAATCGTTTCATATTATTGAATGTATCATATTTTCGGAGGAATAATATTTTCATACAAAACAGGTTTGAAAGATTTGCACTGGGCCCATATTAGAGGTGCCCTCTGGGGACTGGAGTGGTATTTAGAGAGGCTTGAGCTTCATATTGCATGCTTTAGTTTGGAAAAAAAATAAAATGTGAATGTTTTACTTGTATATTTAAGTGATTAAAAAATGTTTACACATTATGGAAAGATATTCTAAGGAGCCCCTTAAGCCCAAGTGCTTTTCCCTCAGTTGTTTTTGTTTTTCTAATTCCTCTACTGTTACTGATCAATTTAAGCTTTAATTTGAGTATCCTAAAAACCAATGTACTAGTACATTCATTTTTGGGTCAATTAGGTTGAGAAATCTTTGAGAATTTAAGTATTTCTCACTATATAGAGTCAATCTATGCCACATTTCCAAAGAAATCTTTGTACACAAAAGCTCTTCATTTTCCTTTTCATGATTTCACTCTTTTCACTTTAATACTAAGACAAAACACAGGATAAATCGTATCTACATCAGGGCAGATTTTAGATGTTGGTCTAAATACTCTTTGCTGATGCTAAATGTTAAATGGATGAGTTAATTCAGTTGTAGAAAAAAGAATTGAAACATATACTTCCCTTGTTAGATTTAATAACTAATTAGCATACTCAAAATATTTATGGATTTTGTAATTTGTACTATATATTTCTTTCAAACAGAATCTATATACACTATTCTACTGGCCTTCTTTGTGTTTGGCTAAAATTGGGCCTGGGGAATTTTTTTAGGTATTAATTCTCAGTTAAAAACAAAACAAAACAACAACAGAAGTTAAAGAATGAAGCTTCTCTCTTATTGTGTGGGGTTGACTTAGTAATCACAAACTTAACTTAGATAAGGAAGAGCCCAGTAACATTACATATTGAGAAAGGGTGGAATAGTTATTTTTAATATTTAATATATTCCTTGGAAAAGACCAAGTTATTTTTGTGCATTTGTTTATGATTTGTAAAAATCTTATTCTTACCATCTAATAATCATTTTAATCATTAGTTTGGAAAATGGAATAATTTGATAATTATTCAAGTTTATAATATACTGTGATCCCTATGTTCATTGGTTAATTTTTGTTGATTATATTATTTCAAACCAGAATTTAAAATATATGTATTTTATTTCCAAGGTTTTACAAAAATCATTACTCTCTCATAGCTCTGTACACTTTACATTTATTTTCAATAATCTCCTCCCCACTAAGACTACACATAATATAAATAGATCATTCAGTGTCTCCAGAGAAAAAGTTTTTCTAGTATGTGAATTTTAAGTATATGAAGCACACATTCTTAATTAATTAACTTTGCTTTTTAAAAGAATCTCATTAAAATGTTTTTCAA
>NW_011888836.1:7621501-7623712 GCF_000151845.1 Pteropus vampyrus
TTCTTACCATCTAATAATCATTTTAATCATTAGTTTGGAAAATGGAATAATTTGATAATTATTCAAGTTTATAATATACTGTGATCCCTATGTTCATTGGTTAATTTTTGTTGATTATATTATTTCAAACCAGAATTTAAAATATATGTATTTTATTTCCAAGGTTTTACAAAAATCATTACTCTCTCATAGCTCTGTACACTTTACATTTATTTTCAATAATCTCCTCCCCACTAAGACTACACATAATATAAATAGATCATTCAGAGTCTCCAGAGAAAAAGTTTTTCTAGTATGTGAATTTTAAGTATATGAAGCACACATTCTTAATTAATTAACTTTGCTTTTTAAAAGAATCTCATTAAAATGTTTTTCAAATGTTATCTTTACCTTTTTAAAGAAAATATCTAACAAACAAAGATAACAATCATAGACTCACGGACACGACTGAATTAGCGGTATATATACAATATACTGTTGAATTGTACACTTGGACCTTATTTAATTTTGTTAATCAATGTCACTCCAATAATTTTTAATAAAAAATAAAATAAAAAATAAAGGAAATGTCCTAATATAATGATGATACTTATATATTACCCAACATAGCAACTGGTAACATTCTCAAGCCAATCTTTTAAAATTAACATTATCATTATTGCTGTTATCATTATTATTGTTTGATGCATGAAATACTGTGGCATGAATAATTTAAATGATTTTAATGTTTTAGAGTATTTTTACCTTTATTTAATAAAAGTTTTTAAGATTGTGATAACACATAACAATCATTTTTAAGTTTACAGTTCAGTAGTGTTAAATATATTCAGCAAGAGATCTCCAGAACTTATGGAATTTTTTAATGGCATCATTTAAAAATCAAAACCAATAACAAAATATTGAACTTTAGTTTAGAGGTATATTGAGTAGACTTATGACTGGTGTTTTATGCATCAGAAATTTGGAATTTTTTTTTTCAGTAGACTTATCTGCAAGAGAATTTCTTATAAAAAGGCAATTCTGATATTTTTCTTATTTGTCTCTATCATGAAATTAGGGCATGGACTTTAAATCTGGCTTCTTTATTTGCGATATTAGTTTTAGTTAATTCCATTAAGAGATTTGCAGTTACTGTTGTATATAAGTCCAATTCCTGCTGTACTACAAATGCATGAAATGCATGTGATTAAATGACACCTCTGGTGGATAGGCCACTCAGGAAACTCTGATTAGCTTATGCCAATAACAATGACAAAAGACAAACTGGCTCTAAAATAAAAAATAATATTGACAGCCTTCACACATGATATTTAGAACTTTGACTTTGGGCTTCTTCAACATGAACCAATAAAATAATAAAAAAAATAATTTCAGAAAATGAGTGTATTAGTCATGAGAGATGAATGGATCTTGAATGTCAAATAATTAAGACTCAAGAGCCAGCTTGAACTAACTAGCATATTAAAGCTAAACTCAAGCCAGGCAGACAGTGGTGTTGGCTGCCTGGGTTTTGGTGTCTCCTGTAGATGCAGGTCCAAAGATGAATATGCAGGCTCACACTTAGTCACACTTAACTTTGGTGTCTTCATGTGGCCCTTGTCTGGGTTCTTTATTTTCCTTCTAGCTAGATCTCCTTTCCCCATATCATTACCATGGTCACATTCTAGTTCTGGTTCTGAGCTGACTAGCAAATTACCAGAGTCTGGTTCTGAGCTGATTACCAAATTACTAGAGGGTGACTGAAGGCAAAATTACCGGAATTTCTCAGACTAATTTCCTCTTTTGTAAACATGGGGGAAATAATAACCCACTTCGTAAGTTTGTTGTTAGGATTAAATAGAGTAATGTATTCTGCTCTAGCTAAGAGAAAATCCTACACTCTGACAACTTTGACAACTTTTATATCTAGGGGCGTGGTGGGAGTCAGTGGGAAAGAGTTATTATGTTAAAATTTCCAATAGCTTTTCTGTTTTTGTTTGAAGGGAAAATTGCTCCTTCATTTACATAAAATCTTTTTATTTACTTTTTGGCTAATTAAATGGAAAATCCAAGATCCTGTTTTGAAATGGACATGTTTGTTGTTTGAAGAGCAAAACTGTTCTACATAATAACATAGTATAGTTGACCCTTGGACAACATACTGGGGTTAGGAGTGCCACCCCTGTGGAGTAGAAAATCTACATATTACTTTTGACTCCTTTATAACGTAAC
>NW_011888836.1:7623762-7647986 GCF_000151845.1 Pteropus vampyrus
ATTTTTTTTTTCAGTAGACTTATCTGCAAGAGAATTTCTTATAAAAAGGCAATTCTGATATTTTTCTTATTTGTCTCTATCATGAAATTAGGGCATGGACTTTAAATCTGGCTTCTTTATTTGCGATATTAGTTTTAGTTAATTCCATTAAGAGATTTGCAGTTACTGTTGTATATAAGTCCAATTCCTGCTGTACTACAAATGCATGAAATGCATGTGATTAAATGACACCTCTGGTGGATAGGCCACTCAGGAAACTCTGATTAGCTTATGCCAATAACAATGACAAAAGACAAACTGGCTCTAAAATAAAAAATAATATTGACAGCCTTCACACATGATATTTAGAACTTTGACTTTGGGCTTCTTCAACATGAACCAATAAAATAATAAAAAAAATAATTTCAGAAAATGAGTGTATTAGTCATGAGAGATGAATGGATCTTGAATGTCAAATAATTAAGACTCAAGAGCCAGCTTGAACTAACTAGCATATTAAAGCTAAACTCAAGCCAGGCAGACAGTGGTGTTGGCTGCCTGGGTTTTGGTGTCTCCTGTAGATGCAGGTCCAAAGATGAATATGCAGGCTCACACTTAGTCACACTTAACTTTGGTGTCTTCATGTGGCCCTTGTCTGGGTTCTTTATTTTCCTTCTAGCTAGATCTCCTTTCCCCATATCATTACCATGGTCACATTCTAGTTCTGGTTCTGAGCTGACTAGCAAATTACCAGAGTCTGGTTCTGAGCTGATTACCAAATTACTAGAGGGTGACTGAAGGCAAAATTACCGGAATTTCTCAGACTAATTTCCTCTTTTGTAAACATGGGGGAAATAATAACCCACTTCGTAAGTTTGTTGTTAGGATTAAATAGAGTAATGTATTCTGCTCTAGCTAAGAGAAAATCCTACACTCTGACAACTTTGACAACTTTTATATCTAGGGGCGTGGTGGGAGTCAGTGGGAAAGAGTTATTATGTTAAAATTTCCAATAGCTTTTCTGTTTTTGTTTGAAGGGAAAATTGCTCCTTCATTTACATAAAATCTTTTTATTTACTTTTTGGCTAATTAAATGGAAAATCCAAGATCCTGTTTTGAAATGGACATGTTTGTTGTTTGAAGAGCAAAACTGTTCTACATAATAACATAGTATAGTTGACCCTTGGACAACATACTGGGGTTAGGAGTGCCACCCCTGTGGAGTAGAAAATCTACATATTACTTTTGACTCCTTTATAACGTAACTACAGTTGGCCCTTTGGTCCTCCATATCTGTGGATGGAAAACTATTGGGAAACTGTAGTTGGGAATCTGTGATCGAGAATGCAAAAATACTGTTTTTGATCTGCAGTTGGTTGAATCTATAGATGTGAAACCTCAGATATGAAGGGCCGACTGTATTTATTGAAAGGAAAAAAAAATACTGCAAGTGGACTCGCACAGTTCTAACAGGTGTTGTTCAAATGTCAACTGTATAAGAATTAGTCTTTGTAGCATTGACATTTTTCTGCTCTGAATTTTCACTGACATATTATACTTATTGTAGTTGTAGGAGAAATAACCACCTTCCCTACAAGAAAATGCCCCCATACACTTCAGAGAAGCCTGGCTTTGTGGAGAAGAGCCCATTGAAAGAAACACCCACTGTGAGTTGGTGAGTTGGTTTCTCAACCTCAGGGGAAGCCTGGTGAATGTGGAGGTAGGAAACTTATCAGGTTACTCTTGGTGGTTGGTGGTAGCCTAAGGCCACTTCATTATACTGGTCATATCTAGTTCCCATTATAATGCATAGGTTAAGTTTTTCTTTCTACTCTGTAATTCACAGCTTTTGGGCTAAATATTAACATTGTGCTAAATGTTAAAGGTTCTAACTAGTTGTGCTTTAGGGAGGGACTTGTGTAGGTATTTCTATACTGAGAATAGGAAGAAGGCTGAGAGAGGACTTGCTGAGGGATATGGTTGCTGAGGTGACAAGAGACAATCAGCACATCTTTGTAAATATACATTCTTTGGGGATTCCAGAAATATTGGATTCCTGAAGTCAAACAGAATGCAGATTTAAATTATTGTTATTTGAGCATTAAGATGAGTAGAATGTTGGGGAAACACTGCCTGCTTTAGATTAATTTATACTTTTAAGAGGTTTTCCTAAGATGGAAGGAATGGTCTACATTGAAAGAATGGATCAAGAATGGTGAAATGGTACCTACTGGTAATATTTTAGGGACATTCCATTCCTAGTGCCCCCCCCACCCCAATTAAAATTAATCCAGATAGGCCACTGCTGACTTAGAAATTGGTTCTTATTTTGTTCCAAAAATAAACTGGGTCTCAGAGCCTGGCTCCCCACTCCCCTTTCATCTCTTCAAAAACTTTTGAAGCCATTAAAGAGTTGGATCTGTATTTCTTGAATCTATCCCTGAGCTTACTTTTTGTCTAGCCATTTAATGAAAAGAATAAAACATTAACTTTGCCACCGTCCTGAGCTACTAGATAGAACATTCATTTAGTACGATTATGCATATATCCCTTATCCCCCTCTATTCTTCATCCCCTCACCTTGCTCATAACCATTCTGATAAAATGTTGTTGAGTAAATATTATGGGATATAGAGAATGAGAGTAATGCTGATGATACTGAAATGCTACCAACAGGACTCAAAAGTCTCTGAGAATTTCTGTGAGGGACTATGTAACCTTGGGCATGCCAGTATTTCGGTTACAGACACAGGAGCTAAGTTGGGAACTTCAAGAGCAGTGGCCCCAGCCTTTTCAATTGGTATGTCCTACCATTTATATGTAGAACTAAGGGAGGGGATATTTCTGACTTTAAGGATAATCAAGTCCTCTGAAAGAGGGCTTTACACTGAACGCTCAGAGTTGGCCAGGAAGGTGATATCTGAAGAATATCAAATGGACTGATTGTCCATACTTTAGAATTGAGTTCTAGTGTCAGGTGATGATGTATGACATTTAGGATTCTATGTTTGGATTATTGAAGAAAAACTTAATTTACTTTCTGATATGAGGAGAATCCTGGTTTTTTTTTTTTTTTTCCTTCTGAATCTTTACATAACATTTTCCCTCTATGTTAATGTTTGGCATAATGAATTTTTATTTAAAATGATTTGTGGACATACAAATGTCTACTGGAATAAACACAATTTTGATATATTTTAAGGTGATTTAAATGCTTGCTTTTCCTGGTTATCTAATATCATCTGAAGATTATCATTATTTGGCAAACTCGTTTTTTATTTCTAAAATAATATGAAATTGCTCTTTTATTAGGAGGAAAGTTAGTAGCATGCCACTTTAGGGAATTTATGCCCTTTAACCCATAATAGCCTATGACCTCTAAAAATAATTACAGAAGAAATAGAGACACCCTGGAACAGAAATAGTGGCTAGTTTACTTGAAAGAAATCTCTTACATTTTTTAACTGCCAGGCCAATTAGGTAGTGCTTTTTATTAAAATCACAAAAAAGGACTTGAAGTTTTCCCTCTAAAACTTTTATTCAGTGACTGATTTGATAATTTAGACATATCGTAGCCTTTTAATTTCAACATTTGGGAAAGGAGAATTATTCTTTAAAACAATATTAGTCATTCAGGTTTTGAGGCACTAGGATATCCTGTTTTGCAAAATTCAGCAGAATTCTAGTTCTAAACTTTGGCTAGATTTTGGGTTATTTGGTTGTTTACAGTGTCTCCATAATGATTTTCCAACACATTTCACACTTAATCTTAAAAATGAGTGTTTTCTGGCACATCTTCCACCCACTCATTTTTTCTTGCAGAAACTGTTTTGGGTGATACATAATAGCTAAATATATTCATATATATTCTGATAGTTATGTTTACAAACAAATACAATTGCCTAGCAATATGGTTTGTTATTTCTGGGATTAAATCTTACTAATTAAATACATTTAAAAAAAATAAAAATTTAAATTTTTATTTAAATTTTCTTGTCACCTTCCTTGTTTTAATAATTATACATGAGTTTCCTTAATCTAATGCATGAGATTCATCATGACATTTACACCAGAAAATACTAGAAAAAATATGACATTCTTTAACACTAAATTAAGTAACAATAGCAAACATTTAATTAATGCTTATTATGAGCTGGGTGCTTTACAAACATCGTTTGACTTAATCCTCATAATAACATTATGAGGTAGGCAATGTCCTCATTCCAAATTTATAGATGAGGAGATTAAAGTCTAGAGAAGTTAAGAAAATTTCCTAAAGTCACATAGCCACTAAGCGATGGATATGAAACTGATATCTAAATCAGTTCGCTCCCAAACCTAGCACTCTTAAGCTCTATGTGTTTTGTCAGGTAGTAATTCTGTATATAGAAAGCATTTCTTTGATTTTTAAATTGTCTGGGAGCTATGTGTTAAGTAATAAACCAATTGTGGGTGAGAATGGACTTTTGTAGTCAAATTCTCTTACAAAATATTGATATGAGTATTACTGAGAGTAAATACTTTTGTTCATTGCCCTTTTTGCTGTAGAACTGCTCTGATGGGTGTTACACATGGATTTACCCTGGCAGGTAATAGCTGTATGAGCAACTGGGACCTCCACCAACTGAATCCCTGACTCCTATGCCCTCTACTGCAGTGACTTGTTTTGCTTGCAGTCACAAATGACACCCTAAGAAAGTCCCTCTTGCTATTCTTTGGAATATATCTTTCTTACTCAAGAGACATTTTCTCTTATATTTCTTCTTTTATAGCGTGTTTTCCTTTACTGCACTGTGCTAAAACCCAGAAACTGCAGTGAGAACACTAACCAAACAATTCATGGTGATCTTCTTAAATTCCACCTAGTATAAATAAGATCAGACAGTCTCAGTAGACCAACAAGCTCCATCAAAAGGGAAATTCCACAAGAGAATTCTAACTCCTGACATTTCTGCTTCTAGTCTAGGCCGAGGTAGAACACTGGCCTAGGAATTAAGAGATGTAGTTACCAGTACCAAGTCTGTAAATTCTTGTTGGGCTACAGAGAAATTATTTAATCACTCTGGCTACCAGATTCCTCATTTATAAAACAGAGATAACAGTGATTGCTTAATTTTACAGAGTTGTGATGAAGATTAAATATGGTTAAGTATTTTAAAAAAATAAGGCCCCGCACAAATAAAAAGTAGAAGTACATTTCTGTGCAGTGAATTAATACAGGCATAGGAATGTAGGCTTGTAGAAAATGGAATCATTGTCCAGGAGCTATGATTTGTCTATCCTTTCTGTGCAAGAAGATTCTCATGGCTATGGGAAATTAGATTGAGGACAGTTTTCTGGGGGAAATTTGGCCTTTTTTCTCTGATCCCTGGCATGAAATTTTGTTTGTAGGTTTGTTTTTCAGCTCAGTTGACTCAAGGCTTCACAGCGAAAGCACTGCTACCAGAATAAAAGGAAAAATTACCTGCCATACTTTCCACACAGAAAGTGTGAGGCTTAAACTAATTATTTGTTAAGGGCAAAAAAGATATCCCAAAGAGCAGCACTTATAAATATTCTATTGGGTAACCCTGGTTTGGGATAAGCAATTTGTTGTATACAGAATTTTAAGATGCCTTCTTCCCGCCACCCTGCACCTTCCTTCTCCTCCCACCCCCCACCCCGCTTCACACACTCCAAGGTTTTCTGCCTTTATCTCTGGAACTGTAAATATAATGAGCCATTATGTCCACAATGTGTATATACTTAATGTTGCTTATCAATCGACTCTGAGTTAATCAAAAGGGAGATTATTCATGTGGACCTAGTCTAACCACATAAAGTCTTTAAAAACAGAAATTTCTCTGGTTGGTAGCAGAAATCAGTGAGATTCCAAGGATGAGATGGATTCAACCTGTCCTTGATACCTTAGTAGATGAAGAGGGCTATTTGGCAAGAAACGTGGATGACCTGTAGGGGCAGTGACTCTAGTTTGTTTCACTAAAATTCTTCTTGTAAATTTCCTCAGAGAACAATCAAGATTCCAGAAAAACTCATTTCCTAGTGGGCAGACTAACTGTATGAGGCAAATGAATCTGTGTGGCACAGCGGGTAGGGTGTAGTAAAGCTGTGGGCCCTCTACAGGACAGAGACACTTACTCCATCAGCTGCCTGGAAGATTAGTCCATGTCTGAATCCTTCTCTTAGGATTGTCCTTGACCCATGGGAACTGTATTGCCTGATGTCCAGTTCCCTCCCCAGGGAAGCTTTTGTCCAATGACTAATCAATTTGAGGTTGCAAAGGGGCTCCTGACTTCAATTTAGTACCACGTGAAATGTCCATCCAAAATCTAGATCTCTGTGGAATTGACTGAAGTCTCTGTTGCATCTGCATTGCTCTTCAACTCTTCCCTCTGCCAAATCTGCTTCCCTCACTCTCTTACAGATATTGTTCCTGAGAATAAACTATTAAACCTTCTTTATGCAAGTCTATGTCTCAGAGTCTATTCTCTAGAAAATCTGATCTGAGATAGAAGATGTGTAATATATAAGTATATTACATATCCATAGAAATATACCAGATTTTATCTGGGCTTGTCTTGGGTGATAGGACTTTGGATGATTTAAATTTTCTATTTTAGATTGTTCTGCTTTTATAAATTTTTAACATTGGTCATATATTACTACCATAATCAGAATCAAAAATAACTGTTATAAAGTAAAATAATTTAATAAAGAATACTGCCTTTGAAGCCAGATAGATAATTTAGGTTCTGTGGCTAAAATACTGGCTGTGTGGCTTTAATCAAGTCACTTATCAGTTCTTCTCTAACAGTTTTGTCTTTCATAAGATGTGGACAGTTATTATTACACAGCCTGGGTTTGTTGTGAGGAGAAAAATAATAAATATAAAACACTTAGAAATCTGTAACATACTATAGAGATGTTATTTGTTTTTTTATGTTATTATTTCTTGGAACTGTTTACTACTGTTTTTCTTTTATATGTTGGTACTGAGTGAGAGTGGTACTAGCTTAAATGACCAAGAGGATCACTACATATGTTTAATTTATCTTTCAAGTACAGATTAGATAGAGCTGGATCAGTCAGTCTCCTTAGTCAGACTGTGTACCCAGATCAGAACTTTGGCATTCTTTATTAGGGTAAAGGGAATCAATATCTTGTGTGGCTTTTGCAACAATTCTGTATATCAGGTCTATGATTATTTCTGGGACTCAAAGCCAGAACACTCAGTGTCTCTAAAATAAATGATTCCCAAGGCATTTCTCAAACTGTTGGGGCAGAATAAATGAATGATCTATGGAGATTCCTGCTTTTACTCGGCTTCCTGAAAGAATTCTGCTTGCTCTAAAATCTGATAAGGTTGGAACACTTGGATCTGATTTAAAGGAGCCTTCAAATTTTCTCTAGGCAACAGCTCAAGTCCATGAAGTTATTAAAATCCTGTCTGCCTTGAATGAGGAAAGCATCTTTTCACCACTGTTGAAGGAATTTTTAAATGAAATTTGTGATGATTATCTGTAAGACAACCTTCCGTGACCAAATTAGTCTCATTTGGGTCAAAACTAATTTAAAAAGATAGCATGCATTTTTATATCTAGCAGTTGACTAAATAGTTTTCCCCTCTGTGGTGAATAATAAAAGGAGATAGAGCATATCTAATAAAAGGTTTAACTGAGACGAAAGCTGACGAGGCTCTTTTTGCACACTAGTTGTTCATTAATGCAGTGAGAATTTGTATTCACAGAAAACTGTAACAAATCTAGAAAAAGCATGGCCTATGTACAGGTGTATGTATTGAGTAAGTGTGCAGGGTCCAAAATTCTATATCTTGAGAATTACTACTTGGGAAAATTTCGCATAGAAAATGCTAAGTTCTTAGATGCAAGAAGTTATTTGTTGGTGGAATTTTCTTTGGAAAATTTTTGAAATGAGAAAGCAGATATCTCTTCTCAGATTGGCAAATGGTAAGAGACAACCTCTGAGGGTCTCTGTTATTTTAACAGAAAAGGAGACCTGTTATTGATAGGGGACTACCATTTCTTGATGTTAGGAACTATTTATTACCTAGGTCTTTGAAACTTTCTGTGGCATATAGTATATAGTTCTCTCTACAGTTAAGGAATTTGTTAAAAGAAGACAGAAATAACTTCTTATTGTCAGTGTAGTGTACATGGTTAGGCCAGATGAAAAATATGAATGCTAATTTGATAAAGCTAAAAAAATCAAAAGAGAAGGATTTTAACTTTTTGAGTCCTTATTGGAAGTCTCCTATTCTTTAAAAAATATTTAATAAAATTTCATTTGTTTACAGTTTTATTGACATATAACTGACATGTAATAAACTACACATATTTAAAATGTACAATTTGATAAGTTTTGACATATGTGCACTCATGAAACATAATGAAGGTATATATCACCCCTAAAATTTCTTTGTGACTCTTTGTAATTCCCTCTACCCTTCCTGCCCCTGCTTCATCCCCAAATAATCACTGATCTGCTTTTTGTCACTATAGATAAGTTTGCATTAACTTGATGTAACATTATTTACGCTTTCCACTCTCTTGCTTTCAAGAGTGTACAGTGAAGTTTTCCAGAGAGTACATAAAGCGTGTACTGTTACAACAGATTGAATGCAGAAGCAGATATGAGAATCCAGCTGTCTTCTATTTAGCCAGATTTTAAAGAAGTTTGCGAAACTGTTTATATTCTACTCACTAATTCTCTTGGAAAATTTATTTTTCTAAACATATTTATGATAACATGCAATTAGTTTATAATTGCTATTTTAAAATTTTAATAAATCTTTTAATAATTTTCAATGAAAATTTCTAATATGATAAATATTGATATATATAGTAAATATAAACTAAATCTTTGGAGTTTTCAATATTTTTTGAGTGTGAAGGGAATGTGAGATCAAAATTTTATATAAACGTTGCATGAAGGTCTATTTAGCACTCAGGTAGCAATCTTAGGTGGATTTTCCTAGTCAATGGGTGACTTTTTTCTATGAAGTCATTCAGCACCCCAAACTCCTTCCTTATTGTTTCTGTGTGCTCTAGGGCCTTCTGTCACATACATCTAGCAAGCAAAATGGGAAAGAAATATTAGGAGACGTGTGCCTATTTCTTAAAAGTTCTGTCAGGAAAGTAGCAAACATCATTTCCACTCATATTCTGTCATTGAGAGCTCACTGTGTAATCCATCCAGATGCAGGTGGGCTGGGGCTGGGAATGTAGTCTCTAGTGGAACAGCCATTTCCATGCTACAGAAATACTTTATGGAAGAGGATAACTAATTTTGGTAAATAATTAGCAGAAGAGTGGTTTAAATAGCACTATTTTATGTTATTCTATTGAATAGAATCTCCAAACTGTAGTATTCATGAGCATTTTAATCACAGTGGTCATGGCTTATTCATCTTTCAATCTTCTAAACCCGAATATCATAGTTGGTAGAGTAAGAGCTAATGATGTTTGTGGAATGAGTGGCTGACCCATCGAATGAATGAAAGTATTAAAAAAGGTTAACTTTAAAGGGCATTATATAATGACAAAGGGATCGATAAATCAAGAAGTCATAACCCTAGTAAACATATGCACCCAACATAGGAGCACCAACATACGTAAAACAATTATTGATGGGCATAAAAGAAGAGACCAAGAGTAATACACTCATAGTAGGAGACTTTAACGCCCCATTGACATCAATGGACAGATCTTCCAGATGAAAAATCAGCAAGGAAACAATGGGCCTAAAAGACATACCAGACCACATGGATTTAATAGATATTTTCAGAGCATTTTACCCCAAAGCAGCAAAATATACATTCTTCTCAAGTGCACAAGGAACATTTTCCGGGATAGATCATATGTTAGGACAAAAAACAAGTCTCAATAAATTTAACAAGATTGAAATCATATCAACCATATTCTCCAATCACAATAGTATGAAACTAGAAATCAATTACAAGAAAAAACTGGAAAATACACAAACACTTGGAGGCTAAATAACATGCTACTAAACAATAAATGGGTTAACAATGAGATCAAAGAAGAAATCAAAAGTACATAGAGACAAATGAAAATGAAAACACAATGACTCAAAAATCTATGGGACACAGCAAAAGCAATCCTAAGAAGGAAATTCATAGCAATACAGGCCTACCTCAAGAAACAAGAGAAAGTTCAGATAAACAATCTAACCTTACACTTAAAAGAACTAGGAAAAAAACAGCAAACAAAGCCCAAAGTGAATAGAAGGAAGGAAACAATAAAGATCAGAGTAGAAATAAATGAAATAAAATCTAGGAAAATCAATACGAAAGATTAATGAAACTAAGAGCTGGTTCTTTGAAAGAATAAACAAAATTGACAGACCCTTCACCAAACTCATCAAGAAAAAAAGAGAGGACTCAAATAAATAAAATAAGAAATGAAAGAGGAGAAATAACTATGGATTCCACAGAAATACGAAGGATCATAAGAAAATATTACGAGCAATTACACGCCAGCAAATTGGACAATCTGGAAGAAATGGACAAATTCCTCGAAATATACAATCTCTCAAGACTGATTCAAGAAGAACCAGGAAAATCTGAACTGACTGATTACCACCAATGAAATAGAATCAATAATCAAAAACCTCCCAAAAGACAAAAGTCCTGGACCAGATGGCTTCATAGGCGAATTTTATAAAACATTCAAACAAGAATTAACACCTATTCTTCTCAAACTATTTCAAAAAATTCAAAAAGAAGGAAGGCTCCCTAACTCTTTTTATGAGGCCACCATTACCTTGATTCTAAAACTAGACAAAGACATTACAAAAAAGAAAACTATAGGCCCATATCTCCTATGAAGATTGATGCAAAAATCCTCAATAAAATATTAGCAAACCAAATACAGCAATATATTAAAAATAATATACACCATGATCAAGTTGGATTTATTCCTGGGATGAAAGATTGGTACAATATCTGCAAATCAATGAATGTGATATACCACATTAACAAATCAAAAGATAAAAACCATATGATCATATCTATAGATGCAGAAAAAGCATTTGACAAAATTCAGTATCCATTTATGATAAAAACTCTAACAAAGTGGGAATAGAGGGAACATACCTCAACAAAATAAAAGCCATGTATGACAAACCTACAGCTAACATACTCAATAGGGAAAGGCTAAAAGTGTTTTCCTTAAGATCAAGAACAAGACAAGCATACCCACTTTCACTACTCCTCTTCAACATTGTATTGGAAGTCTTAGCCACAGCAATAAGAAAAGAAAGATAAACAAAACATATCCTAATTGGAAAGGAACAAGTAAAACTCATTACTTGCAGATGACATGAGACTATATTTAGAGAACCCTAAAGATTCCACCAAAGAACTGTTAGAACCGATCAATGAATTCAGTAAAGTAGCAGGATACAAAATTAATATTCAGAAGTCAGTGGCATTTTATACACCAATGATGAACTTACAGAAAGAGAAGTTGAGAAAACAATCCATTTACAGTTGCATCGAAAACAGTAAAATACCTGGGAATCAAATTAACTAAGGAAGTAAAAGTCCTGTTCTCGGAAAATTATGTCATTGAAAAAAGAAATTGAAGAAGATACAAATAAATGAAAGTATATATTGTGCTCATGGGTAGGAAGAATCAACATCATTAAAATGGCCATACAGCCTAAAGCAATCTATAGATTCAATGCAATCCCAATCAAAATACCAGAGAGCTAGAACAAATAATACTAAAATTTATATAGAACCATAAAAGACCCCGAATAGCCACAGAAATTTTGAGAAAGAACAAAATTAGAGGTATCACACTGCCTGATATCAAACTATACTACAAAGCTACAGTAATCAAAACAGCATGGTACTGGCATAAAAACAGATGCATTGACCAATGGAACAGAATAGAGATCTCAGAAATAAATTCACTCCTATACGTTCACTTAATTTATGACAAAGGAGGCAAGAATATACAATGGAGTAAAGACAGCCTCTTCAATAAATGGAGTTGAGAAAATTGGACATATAAATGCAAAAGAAAAGAAAAGAAAAGAAACGAAACTGTACCACCTTCTTACACTGTATACAAGAATAGACTCAAAGTAGATTAAAGACTTAAATGTAAGACCCCAAACCATAAAACTTCTGGAAGAAAACATAGGCAGTAAACTCTCTGATATTACTAACAGTAATTTCTTTTCAGATATATCTCCTCGGGCAAGGGAAACAAAGAAAAATTAAACAAATGGGACTACATCAAACTAAAAAGGTCTTGTATAGCAAAGGAAACCATCAACGAAACAAAAAGACAACCAATTGATTGTTGGGAGAAGATATTTGTTTATGATACATCTGATGAGGTTAATATTCAAAAAAAATATAAAGAACTCATACGACTCAACAACAATAAAAAACAAATGGTCCAATTAAAAAATAGGCAGAAAATCTGAACAGATACTTCTCCAAAGAGGAAAATCAGATGGCCAATAGACATATGAAAAGATGCTCAAGGTCACTAATCATCAGAGAAATGCAAATTCAAACCACAATGAGATATCACTTCACACCTGTTAGAATGGCTATCGTCAATAAATCAGAGAACAACAAGTGTTGGGGAGGATGTGGACAAAAGGGAACTCTCATACACTGTTGGTGGGATTGAAAATTGGTACAGCTGCTATGGAAAACAATCTGGAGGTTTCTCAAAAAATTAAAAATGGATATACCTTTTGACCCAACAATTGTATTTCTGGATATTTATCCAAAGAAAACCAATTTGTAAAGATCTATGCACCCCTATGTTAATAGCAGCACTATTTATAATAGCTAAGATATGGAAGCAACATAAATACCCATCAGCAGATGATTGGATAAAGAAGTTATGGTTCATATATAAAATGAAATATTACTCAGCCATTAAAAAAATGAAATCCTACCATTTACAATGACATGGATGGACCTAGAGGTTATTATGCTGAGTGAAATAAGTCAGACAGAGAAAGATAAATTCCATATGATTTCATTATATGCAGAATCTAAGGAACAAAAAGAACAAACTAATCAAAAACTGACTCACAAATATAGAAGACAATTTGGTGATGGCCAGAGGGGAAGATGGCTGGGAGAATGGGGTGAAGGGTTAAAGAAATACAAATTAGTAGTTGGGGATGGGGAGCAAGGCATAAGGAATGCAGTTAGCATTAATGTAATGGCTAGATGCAGAGCAAACGGAGAGAGCCATTAGGGGATCGTTTTATAACATATAAATATCTAACCAATGTACTATGTACTTGAAACTAATGAAATAATTTTTTTTTTTAAAAAACAGATAACTCATCTAAAAAAAGGTTAACTTTAATGCAATAAAATTTACAAAAAGTGATAATAATAAATTTTTGTTGTTGCTTTTTCTTCTCTTTGGAGAAGTATTACCTTCAAACTGGAAAGTATTATATTTTTAGATGGTAAAATTGAGAGGTAAAGTTAAGATATTGAATAATATTTCCAAGTTTGGTGGGGATGGGGCAGGGGCTTGATGGGTTGAATTTATTCCCTGAAATTGATAAGCTTGTATTCAATTGAACACATAAAACCTAGCTTTTGGGTTTGAACAACTTACTGCAAAGGTACTAAAAATACCAATTTTCATACTAGTTCAAGTGAAAATTTACTTAGTTAAGTTAGTTCATCACAAGTCCAGTATGAGTTGAGGTATGAAATGACTGCAAAAAAATATACTACAGGTCTAGGCAGTGTTAATATAGGTAGAACTAAATTTGGGGAATAAATAAATAGTTCTACTGCATTGTGTAATTTCTGACCTCCTCTGGAATATTAGGCCATTTTGGACCCAAAATTTAAAGAATGAATTTGGCAAATAGAAGGACAACCATACTGTTAAGAGGTCTAAAAATCATGTTTGTAGAAGGGACAGTTTTAAATTTGGGAACATTGATCACTGAAAAGTGAGATTACAAGGTAAAATGGGATAACGTTTACAAATATTTGAAAGGTATTGATAAGAGAGATTAGGTTTATTCCCTAGGTAGATTTTTAGAGTAGAGCAGTGTTCTCAGTCTCAGCACTGTAGACATTTTTGTTTGGATAATGATTTAATGTGGGGGTTGTCCTGTCTATTGCAGAATGTTTAGCAAGATGTGAAATCAGAGATTCTGAGCACTCTCTTAATGGTCTCTGGGTTTATTACATCCTTCTGATTTACAACTATCATAAATATGGTTACCACATAGGTCTAAGGTAATGCATGGCAATGTCAGCCCTTGAGAAGCCGGATAGCACATAGGTGTTTACATTGGTAATTTAATTACATTGGCCATTGGACTTGGTCAGCATGTGCTAAACTTTGATCTATCTTACCTATGAGAAAGAACATACTTTGTTCTGTCTGGCCACTAATTTTTCAGCTGGTTACAAATCACTGCTACTGCATGAGAAAAAATAGTTTTTTTTTTTAAAGCTATTATTTAGCTCTGTCTGTGTCATTTCCTTACTAATTTTTATGTTTGAGAGATGCACAGAATTTTATTGGGGTGAAGAAGGGAACAACAGACAGATGGGCGGTCAGGCTTGATATATAAAAATGCATACAGAGGCCTGACTAGTAATATCTTCTAGCCCAAGCCATGTTCCTGAGTAAATTATTTAGAATTTACATATGAAAGATCTCTCTGAGATCAGTTTTCCATCTGTGACCTGACAGCTTGTGGTTGAACATTTAGTGTGTTTTAAAAAAGCCACTATTTTACATTCGATTCATGTGTGTGTCAAATGAAAGCATAGACCTCTCCATTCTTTAATCTCTTCTAAACTCTCCTTACTAATGGATTATTATAGAACTTCTCTGTGGCATGTGCTTTGTAAGAGAGATGATGGCTGTTACTGAAGGTCACTCAAAAAGAATTTATTGTTTGTTGATGGTTATTTACTTACAATTGTATTATATATTCTGCATGCCTTTATATCTGTCCCTCTTTCTATCTCGTCTTTAAGCTTTGCCATAATGTTCATTCTTATTTGAAGAGTATATGTACTATAATGTAAGCAAGAATTTTTGAATTGTGGAAATAGGACGATGTATTTTATATTTGACTCTTTTAGATATAGTAGGTCACATCATGCACTTTTTTTTTGATTTGGAGTAATCATCAATTTGGAATTCTTTTCGAATTGGTAAAAATGTAAGACTTGAGTTGGACATTTTCCAAGAGAATATACTTGGTTGATTTATTTCATTGTTTTGTTTTAATTAATAACTTTTGACTGAACTAATCATAAAGGAAACAAACCCTTTGAAAGCTTGATTATATTTCTGAAGTTTGGAAATTTTACACTTATTTTGTCACTGTTCTATTATTTTTTTCCCTTGATGTTACAAAACCATGTGTTCACATTTTAAAGAAAAAATATTTCAAAATTTCAATAACTGAACACTACTATATAAAAAATCTTCCTTTTTAGTCTTTATTTTGTGAATATACTATATGGCTTTATATTTTTTCTTTAAGATTTCTATATTAAGTATTTTTAATATTTCTACAATTACTAATGTCAATAACCACATAGTCTGTTAGATATTGCACTGTGATTTACTTAATCATTCCTATAATCCTTTTATTGATTTTCTTTTAGTAATTTTGATAATGCTATAATAAATATTCTTACCTCAATAGCTGTTCTTTCTCTGCTGAATTAATTACTTATGAATATTTTATGACTTTTGAAACTTATTATCATTTTGCAACCTGGAACAGTCAGGGATACAATTTTATAGTTCTATAATTGTATATAAATATATTAGTTTTATCATATCATGAAAATTCAGTGTCAATATTTTAATTTTTTCATTTTAATAGATATAAAATTATATCTTAATGATACTATTAATTTTATAATAGATATAAAATTATATCTTAATGATATTTTTTATTATATCAAACCAAGACTGAATTTTTTCAAAATTATTGTATTCCAGCTAATGTGAATTGTCTTGGGATCTTCAGCGTTCTTGGGGCATTTACATAAGCTCTTTATTTTCATTGGTTTTGATACTTTGTTTTTCATACTTAATCGGTATTGCCCCCAATTTTTTTTTTAGTATTTATTTTATTTTTCTTATATTAAAAAATTTTATAAATGTTTTGGAAGTACAATAGGTCAGACTTCCCTTTGTTATTTTATTATTGCAAAATAGTTTCCACTTTACAAATGAACTTCAGATTAGATCTCAGAGCAGAGGATAAATTCATGTAAAGATTTTCCAGATTCTAATTTATGCAGCTAGAATCAGAATTATTTATCAGGATGGCTTTTATTGGTGAATCGGTAATTTTGAAAACAGAATCAAATATTTGTCATACATATTTATGAGCTGTTTAGAAGTTTAAGGTTAGAGCTATTCTTGGTATAGGTATCTGTTTTATTTTGGTTAGAAGTGGAAGTAAATGATTCATTTACCTAAACAAAAGGTAAATTACTGGAAGGATATCAGAGGCTCACTGAATGGAAGGGTATCTGGAGGTCCAGGGTTAGAGATTGGATAGAAACAAGGAAGCTTTGGAAGTTTGAGCAGTGGCACCACTGCTGAGATCCATCACATCAGCCTGGTCCACTGCTGCTACCAGGATATGGAGTTAGGTCTTCTTGGTAAACACTAACCAGACTATACAAATGAGGAATTCTCCAAAATGGAAATCAGAGTTCCAATGGGAAGGGAATTTTGAATGTTGGAGGGCCCCCAAGGATAAGTGTTTATACTAGCAGTTTTGATGATTCAGCCCTGCCTATCCTTATATTCTGATTTATTGTGAATGAAGGAATAATTAATGTCTCGTCAGTTGAAATACACTAACAAAAACTCCAAGGAAATTAGGTTTTCTCTACGTTTGTAAATTTCCTCTACATTTTTAATGGAAGATAAAAATGGCTTAAGAATGCTGACCAGTTGTCTATTCCAGGTCTTCTTAAAAAATATCAATTTATTACACCAAATAACTATTAGATATTTCGTCTGATGAAGTTAGTATCAGAGGGAGTGGAAGATAATTATTTTAGGTATTATTTCACTTGGAAGATTTATTGTTTTCCACTTGGTATATTTTTATTCATGGGTCTAACCTTTGTTTTGTGTTTCCTATACCTGCTATAACACGCAGCCACAAATTTAGTGGCTCAACACAATACATATATATTATTTTATAGTTCCAGAGGTAAGAAGTCTGAAATGGGTCTCAGTGAGCTAAAATTAAGGTGTCAGCAGAGCTGATTTCTTCTGAAGTCTCTAGGGAAAAATACCTTTCTTTGCCTTTTCCAAAATCTAGAGGCTGCCCTACATTCCTTGACTTGTAGCCACTTCTGTCCTCAAAGCTAGCAATGTATTTCTCACATTGCAATGTTCTGACACAGACTATTCTGTTTTCCTCATAAATGTTTAAGGACCCTTATGATTACATCAAACCTGCCTGAATAATCCAGAATAATATCCCTATTTTAAGGCCAGCTGATTAGCAAACTTAATTCCATCTGCTACCCTAATTCCCCCTTGTCGTGTAACTTATTCACATGTTCTAGGGATTACAACATAAACTCTGAGGGAGGAGGCTTTATTCTACCTACCACAGTTATTCATAGGGCTTCCCTCCTTCGTAGACATTTGTGCTGACATGAGTGAATGCTGATCTTCTTTTGAAGTTTCATGTAAGGTACCTCTTCTGTTTGCTCATGGGTAGAACTATATATAGTCTAAAACAGTTTTCCTTCTTTGAACTCTGCTAGAGTTAACATTTATCTCGTTTTTAAGACATTGAATATTTGGAATCTTTGAATACTATTGTTCACTTAGTTTACCTATAACTTGGGTGACTCTTTAATTGATACCCATCTACCCCCTCAACAACTTAGTTTTAAGATAGATCTCAGAACTATTAGGCAATTGTATCCACATACAATTATTAGAATTATTATAGTTATTTCAGTTGAATTATTTGAATTATTACTTATAAGGAAGTATAAATATATCTATTGATATAGGTTTCAAAGACTTACAATCTAAATATTAAACAGAGTCTTTTACCATAAAAATTTACTTCTGGAAAAATGTGCTAAAGGAGCAACAGGTACTGATTGTTTATACTTTGCAACAGGAAGTCCTGTTATAAATAATTTTATTTAGTGCTTGAGACATATACATAAACATTTAAACCCGAATGAGACAATAAAATACTTTAACTCATTTTCTCTTTTATTTTTTCCTCTTTAAGATCAAGACATCTGGAATTAATGATTAAAATGAGAATGTGAAAAAATATTCTGAAATTTGCGATTGTTATACCAGGATTTATTACATTATAAATCTGACTTTTAAGTGGACCTATTTCTGAAAATTTGGTATTTGAGAGACCTCTAAGAATGATTCTTTAATCTTCAAGGTAAAGAAACAAAACAATCCAAAGAAACAATCCCCAAAGTTATAGTTTATAGTTATAATTCAGAGCCACTATTATTTCAAGGCCCAATCAAGCTAACCAAGTAAAATCTGCATGTAGTCCTATATATTCAATTAATCATTTAAACACTATTTTTCTGTGCATTTAATATGGACCAGTCACTATAGCAAATAATTAGTATTCAGATAATCGACATGATCACTACATTCAAGAAATTCACAGTTCAATATGCTATTAGTGTTATTAATTCAACAATTTATAATCTCTGCACTGCCTACTTTTGCCATAAAAAAACCTGAATTATGATTGTAGTGCCTGCCCTACAGTATTGTTTAGTCATTGCTACATAGCCTACTCCAAATGTAGTAGCATAAAAAACAACAATAGTTATCATTATCTGTCAATGTTCTGGGAGTTGACTGGCTTTTGCTAGGCAATCCTCACTTGGATTCTTTTATGTGTTGGCTTTCAGGTAGGGCTGGGACTGGAGTTATAGTGGAGGCTTCCTCACCCACATGTCTGATCATTAGTGCTGATTTGCAGATAGAATCTCAGCTGAGGCTGTTAGCCAAAATGCCTCCATGTGGCCTCTCTGTCTTGGCTTCCTTACAGCCTGGAGGCTGAGTGCCAAGTGCAAGTATCTGAGAAAGAGTGCCAGGTGGAAGCTATATTACCTTTTGAGGCCTTACCTTGGATGTCACTTCCAAAGTGTCACTTCCACAGTACTCTGTTGATTGAGGCAATCACAAAGGAATATCATGTAGTAAGGAGAGCATATGGAGATATTGTTGCAAGCCATCTTTGAAAAATACAAGTACCACACCTATTTAATTTTGTATGTGGTGTACTTAACAATATCTATGCTACATGCTGAAAGTGGGTTTACAGAGATCAATTTAGTAGCCATACATGAAATTAGTAGGGATAGAAATGAGGAAGTAAAGACTAGAAAACAATTTAAGGCTAAGTGAATTATATATATATATTATATATATATATATTTTTTTTTTAGGCAAGGCAACTCTTGGTTGACCTCAAGATTGCAAGGACCTTGTCAGTTTATAATCCCTTATTTTTAAATTTTTTTATTTTTTTACGCCTACAGCACCTGGTCTTCCTAGGTGGTCTCCCATCCAAGTATTAACCAGGCCTGACCCAGCTTAGCTTACGAGATCAGATGGGATCAGGCTTGTTCAGGGTAGCATGGCTGTAGCTAAGTGAATAATAAAAGAGAATGGAAAGCTTGCATCTAAGAAATACTTTGTTGGAAAAAGAAGCAGAAACTAATTACTGTTGGATATGAAGCATAAATTAGATTTAAAATGATTCTGAGACATTAATTCTGGGTTTCTGGAATAATGGTTGTAACAATACCAGAAGTGGGTATATTGAAAACTATGTCTAATTTTCTAGGATGCACAGAGATATTAATTTTATACACTTGAAGTTTGACATGATGTTTGAACTTTCAATTATAGATACCTAATAAAACATTAAAATGCAGAGTGAACATAACATACATAATGTCTTCAGAAAGACATTATAGAAGTATGTGTTTTGAGATTATCAGTATGAGAAGGAGAATTTAACCAATAAAATAGAATACTTTATCTAAGGGAATGATATAGAAAGAGACGAGCCTAAGCTCATGAACTAAATCTGAGGTTTTCTGCAGTTGATATGTAGAAAAAAATATTGTGTGATGATTTATAAGAACTTTAAATTCATATTTTGTGGCCCAATATTTGAATTTTTACAGATTGAGCCCTGAAGCTGCTTGCCCTTTTGGACTTCAGAACTGCATGAAGAGCCAGCAGCCCTGTTGTGCTGATTGTACTGCTTGAAAAATTGTACTCCTTGCATCACTGTTAAATAATACTCCTTGTACTATGATTGTGTAATCAAAGACAGCCTTTTTGTTCTACAGGCGTGAGCTGACACTAGGATGTTTATAAATGCTTAATCATATATTACCCATTGTTCTCACCTCACAACCCCACTTGCTTGAGCACCGAATCAGCCAACCATTAAAAGTCTGGTTGTCTGAACCAATCAGAAAGCAAATGATGTAACTTTATGGTCTTGTTTTCCCTAGCAACCCACCTCTTTGATCCATATAGCTCCTTGCAACTTTTGCCTTTATAAACCCTGCTCTATCCCCTCTGCTTTGGTTCCCTCCCAGTGCTGTTTCCTGGTTTGCAAATCATTATCTGAATAAACTCTCTTTAAACTTCTTAAAAAAAGGTTATTTCTGGATTTTTGTTTACATGTGTTCATTGAAAAACTATGTATTTTCTGTAGCACATCCTCCCAGGTAATCAGATTCTAGCCCTCTCACTGTCTTTGAGCTTCTTAGCAACTCTTCCAGTTGTAGATAACTGAGATATGCAAATACTTTCCTGTGATTTTAAGCTACCCTCTTGTCTAAGGAAAAACCAGTTTTGTCTTCATGTGCATTTTATCTCAGCAGTTTTTTCAAATATAAAATTGTACTGTTTTGACTTTCCTGTTGAATCTGTTATGTCATCTGCCTAAGCCCTCTTGTAACGAGAGTAGAAAAAATTCTCTAACATGTTCATGTTTATATTTGTATATTGTTAAAATTATTCTTACATTTTTTAAAAACAGTATGGAAGACTTTATTCAGGACTATTTGGTGTCAAGACTATCTCAATAGGGTAGAGCAATCAAGCTAAACTCTTAAAACAAGGACAAGCAGAGATTTATAGCCAAGGAGCAGGTTGAGAGAGGTCAGTGGATGGCAAATTACTAAGAAAAGACATGAAGGGTAGGGGGAATTCTTGTTAGACTGACCTAACAGGATTCTTGCTAAGCGCAGGCCAGGATGATCAGGTATTACTTGGGGGATGGTGGAGAATGAGGAATTTGATCAGATATTGAGGGTGATCATATATCAAGGATGGGAGGATTCTTTCTAAACTGGCTTAGTGAGTTTTTTTGCTATAACTGGGTTAGGCAGGCTTGAGGACAAGGCCTAGTTGTAAAGAGGGCTCACAGGTACCTGAATAAAGTTTGGTCAAGGAGAGTGTTTGTCAATGTAAATCATGATTTTACTTCTTTTCTGAAAATTATTTTAGCAGTTGGTAGAAGAATAATCTGACTGGCAGAGAAAGAACCTAAAGTTGTGTAATAATGAGCAAATTTGACCAAGAGTGAAACAAAGAAAAAACAAAAACAAAACCAAAAACAATTAATGTGTGTCTTATCTCATGACAAAGTATGACAATTCTTTGAATATCTGTTTCTTCCTACTAGAGTTGAAAGGTGATAACAATAATGCCTACTTTACAGAGTCATATGCAGCTAAATGCAGTAATGTGGGTTATGTTTTTCAGATTGGTATTATGTTAGTATGAAGTTATGACTACATTTTCGGAGTCAAAAGAAGAGAGTGTTTCAAGAAGAGCTGTGGACTAGAAACATGGTGGAGACTGCTAATTGACTCCTAGTAACCATTTTCTTCTTTCTCTGTTGTGGAACTTCTACTTTTAGTTGAGTGAGTTACTGTCCACTTATCATCTTCATCTCTCAGCCTCTTTGATCACCTAGTACAGTTGTAGGATTGAGTTTTGGTCACAAGAAATAAGCAGATGTGTGGGGTATGGTTTTAGGAGTTTTTTTTTTTTAATTAAATCTAATTTTTTAACTACTAGAAGCTGAACTTGCTTTGTAATTCAGTTACTTTTGTTTAAAGTGCTCTGTATTCACATAGACCATGCTCTTTCAATTTTTTTTTAGTACAAAGGTTTTTTACAAATTCGATAGCTATCTTTTCTTGGTTTGTATTTCCTTTGGCATTTACTTCACACTACTGTTATCAACTAACCCATCTTCCATAACCAGAGGCATTTAAAGAAATATACAATGTCAAGGGAACAGAGAACAGGGGATTTTATCTTTAATTTACAGTTTGTTCTGAAATTCTGAAATTTGCTCTGAAATCTTTAAATTGTGAGAAAACAAAACTGCAAAACTGCACAAAAATTATTTTTCAACTTCGCTACTTCTTTAATATATTTTTTAAAAAGGCCTTAAACTTTATTTTTACTCGGCTTAAACTCATCAGAGTGAATATGAGTAATGTAAATCATTTAGTCAAATATCCATTTGGGACTCAGAATTATCCACAGTTTTATAAAGGCCCAGATAATAGTGCAGTAATACACTCACTCATATTAGAGATATATTTTAAAAGCTTAAGGAAACAGGTCTTGGACATTTCTACTAAACAACTTCCCCCCTCCTATTTACCTCCCCCAAAAGGAAAATGAAATCCAAAAAATGACTATATCAAAATCCTCTGGTTCAATTCATTCATTAGTGTGATTAAAAAATTTTACTGAATCTTTCTACCCTTCCCAAAGGAAAATTTTCCCCTTCAAGATGGCTCCATTTTATATCCATGTAGGGCATATTGTTCTTATATCTTTCTAAAATTTTTATCCTCTTGATATTTTTACTGTTGTTGTGCATTTAAGTTAAGAAATAATCTCTTCTGTATTTGTGCCAAGGCCAACATAAAAATAACAGGATAGAGAAATTTGGTTTGTTTGGGTTATGTTCTGATTAACATAAATATGAATATATTGATTGCTTCACCAGCACTTGTATTTAATGCACTGGTTCACTGAGAGTTATCTTAAAAGGGAATATTTTCCTTTTTCACAGTATCCTTTCCTGAAAGGGAATATAACTGTCTGAGTTAGACATCAGCCCTGAAAATGCTTTTGAAAATTTACTTTTAATACCCATTAGTATATGAACTCATTTCAACTCAGGAAAGATATTAGAGAAAAGCAATATGGATTCATTTATAATGATTCCCTTGCTTTAGGAAATCATTAACTTTGGAAACTAAGAGATTAGGGTGACTAAATTTCTCCTTAAAATAGCTCATATCTAGGGAGAATTATGAGTGGGATAAAAGGTACTAGTTCTATGTACAGAGGACTTGAGTGAAAGTTTAATATATTTATATTTAGATCATAGAACCAGGAATGAACTAAAATCTAGTTCATCTGAGGCTTTTCTGATATACCACACAATGTTCTACTTCTATAAACATATATAAGTTTAAAAATTAGAGTTTTACTACCTTTCTTTTTTCCACTTTTCTTCTAATTCTAACTAGTTCTCTTGATTACACCAGATTTGTGGTTTCTTTACTGACCTTTTGCCACATTTTGCTTACCATGTCACTTTCCTAGGAGATATCACCTGTGAGCTGTCCTGGCTTCCTGCTTACCATTTAAACAGAATTTCTTTTCCTTAAAAAATTTAAAAAAATTAAAAAAAAATTACAATCGACGTTAAATATTGTATTAGTTTCAGGCATACAGCATAGTGGTTAGGCATTTATATAACCTACAAATAAGACTTATTGGGTCTTATACCCACTTGACATCATGTATAGTTATTATAATATTATGGACTGTATTCCCTAAGCTGTACTTTACATCCCCATAACTATTTTGTAACTGCCAATTTGTATTTCTTAATCCCTTCACCTTTTTCACCCAGGCCCCCAAACCCCTCCCTATCTGGCAACCATGTTTGTTCTCTACATCTCTAAGTTTGTTTCTGTCTTGCTTGTTCATTTATTTTGTTTTTTAGACTCCACTTATAAATGAAATCATAGGTTTATTTTTCACTGACTCATTTCACATAGCACAATACCCTCTAGCTCCTTCCATGCAAATGGTGAGACTTCATTCTTTTTTTATGGCTGAGAA
>NW_011888836.1:7648036-7648793 GCF_000151845.1 Pteropus vampyrus
GGTTTATTTTTCACTGACTCATTTCACATAGCACAATACCCTCTAGCTCCTTCCATGCAAATGGTGAGACTTCATTCTTTTTTTATGGCTGAGAATTATTCCATTGTATATATGTACCACTTCTTTATCCATTTGTTTTTTGATTAGAGCATTTAATCCAATTACAATTAAAGTAATTATTGACTATTTAAAATAAATATTTACAATAAATATTGAAGTCCCTTTAACATTTATTATAATACTGGTTTTGTAGTCATAAACTACTTCAGCTTTATTTTTTGTTCTGGAAAGATCTTTATCTGTCCTTTGATTCTAAATGATAGTCTTGCTGGGTAGAGTAATTTTGGATGTAGGTCCTTGCTTTTCATTACTTTGAATATTTTGTGCCAATTCCTTCTGGCCTACAAAGTTTCTGTTGATAACTTTGTTTCTGTTGTTCATATGTCAGTCTTATGGTGTAGGTAACTAAATGCTTTTCTCTTGCTACTTTTAATAGTTTGTCTTTCTCTTTAACGTTTGGCATTTTAATTATAATGTGTCTTGGTGTGGGCCTCTTTGGGTTCATTTTGTTTGGTACTCTGCATTTCTGGACTTGTATGACTATTTCCTTTACCAGGTTAGGAAAGTTTTCATCATTATTTCTTCAAATAGGTTTTCAATCTCTTTCTCTCTTCTCCTTCTGGTACTTCTATGATGCAAATATTGTTATGCAAGATATTGTCCCAGAGGTCCCTTACGCTATCCTCATTTTTTAAAA
>NW_011888836.1:7648843-7662788 GCF_000151845.1 Pteropus vampyrus
CTTTCTCTCTTCTCCTTCTGGTACTTCTATGATGCAAATATTGTTATGCAAGATATTGTCCCAGAGGTCCCTTACGCTATCCTCATTTTTTAAAATCTTGTTTTTCCTTTGACTCTTCCAATTTGGTGTTTTCTGCTACCTTGTCTTCCAAATCACTGATTTATCCTCTGCTTTTTCTAATCTGCTATTGATTACTTCTAATGTATTCTTTATTTTAGTTATTACATTCTTCATTTCTGACTGGTTCTTTTACTGTTCCCCTTCTCATTTTTAATGTTTCTTATCTCTTTGTTGAAGTTCTCATTGAGATAATCTATTTTTTCCCTAAGTTGTTTGATAATCCTTATTACCAGTGTTTCGAATTCTGTATCTGGTAGATTGCTTGCCTCCAATTTATTTAGCTTTTTTCCTGGAGATTTCTCCTGTTCTTTCATTTGAAACATGTTTCTTTGTCTCCTCATTTTCACTGCCTCCTCTTATTTGTTTCTGTGTACTCAGTAGATCTGTTACTTCTCCAGTCTTGGCACAGTGGCCTTATATAGTAGATGTCTTGTGGGGTCCAATGGTGCAGTCTCCCTATTCACCTGAGCCAAGTGCTCTAGGGATGTCCCTTGTGTGGGTTGTGGGTCTTCTCCTGTTGTAGTTGAGGCTCGATTGGTGTTGGCACATCAGTAGGTGGGATTGACCCTCAGGCTGACTGGCTGTGAGAACTGACTGTGACTTTAGCAGAGAAGCTATTGTCAGGATTTGCTTTAGCAGGGTTCAAGTTTTTGCCAAATCCATCCTTTGGGTGTGTCATTTGTTGCACTAATTGGATGGTGCTCTGGTGTAGTCTGAAGTCAGCTACCTGGCATTGGTTCTGAGGCCTCTTGGGAATGGCTCCTCTCCTGTGCAGACCTAGTTCAGCTGCTACCTGTGTTTGGCCTGGGGCCACTTGGTAGGAGCTACAAAATGATCTTCAGTTGGTAGATGCCTATGCTGAGCTTGGAGGCACCTGGGAGTAGTTATGCTGTGAGGCCAGCTGCCACTAATGCCAGGCTTGGCAAGAGGTACAGGGCATGCCAAGGCCAGCCGCCATTTGTTTGGTGTTTGTGGACTTTTGAGAGATTTTAGGAAAGTCTATAGCCAGGTATAGCCTGGCTCCTTGCGTGGATTAGCCTCTGAAAGAGGTTCTGGCTGGGCATGTGAATTGGGTAGGGCAGGGTCTCAGAGACTCACCAGGCTAAGATGAGAGTGGTATTAACTGGGTTAGTGGAGACACAGACTTGGCACCTGTCTACATCTATAGGCTAAATAGGGGGAGGGCTCAGCAAAGGAAGAAAATGTCAGAGAGAGCTGCTCCTCCCCGCCCCCCACCCCCAGCTCTTGCTCCTAAGCCTTCAGTCCTTCCCTCTACATCCTTGGTGCTTTTTGAGCTGCTGTCCTTTCACTGGTGCTTAGGGTAAGTGTTTGTGAGCAACTAAGTCCATGTATGGAACCTCTGAGAGGATACCTGGGTTTCTAGCAGCCCTCCATATCACCTGGATTGAGTCCCTGCTGATTTTTACAGCCAGCTCTTTTGGGGACTCCTCTTCCCAGCACTTGTGCTCCAGGCTAGGAAGCCATTGTGGGACTGGGACCCCACACTCTTAGTGGAGACCTCTGTAGGTAAGATATCTCTCCTGATTTTTAACTGCCACATGTGGAGGTAAGACCAGCCCATTTTACATCTTTGCCCCTACAGCCAATCTCGACTTGGCTTCTTTATATTTTTAGTTAAAGGAATTCTGTTCAGCTAGTCTTCAGGTGATTCCCGAAGGCAGTTGTTTTATTATTTAGTTGTAATTTTGATGTAGTCATGGGTGGAGGTGAGCACAGCATTTACCTACTCTGCCATCACGAAAAAAAGTAGGACTTCTTTTATGAATTATAGTTGTCTTGTCAGGCCTGGTGAGCTGGACCAGGTAATATATAGCCTCAATAAAGCTTCAATAGTAAAAGTAATAATAATCATATATATATGTGATACACACCCACCCACACATATACATACATGTGTGTGTGTATATATATATATGTGTGTATGTGTATATATATATATATATATATAAAATTCTTCTCTTAAAGGGAAATGGACATAAGTAATCAAGTCCCCATGCCTTTCCCTCTGCACCAATTCCAGCTGATAGCTCCACTTGACCCTAGTCATTTGACCTCAGCCACCCAGGGGATTAAAAACCTCCCAAAAGCTTGAAACAGTTCATGGAATAGTCCCATACAACAAAGGATTATCAGCTTTGCACCCAACATTGGTACCTTGTACCTTGAGAAATAATGTTTTGGGGGAATTGCAGGCAGGAGAGACAGTCGTGTATCTATTCTCTGTTCTACCTTATTTCCACCTTTTAATGTCATCTTTGACTCCATACATTTTTTATTATTCCTCATATTTGTCCATGAGTGGTTTGAGGTGAGAGTAAGTGCATTTATTTGTTATGTGCCCGTGTTAGGAGGATGGCAGCAGAACTTGAGATTTTCTGAAAGACCATACAAAATAGATGAGAAAGATCATTGTAATAATGGTTTCCAAGCATGATGCTTTGCAATATGAAACTGCTGCTTTTCTGAACAAGGGGTGGAGTTTGTCTACTACTTTGAATCTGGACCAGCCTTATAATTTGCCTTGACCAGTACAAAGTAGAATAAATGACGTCATTTGAGTTATAAAGTTTCAGGTCTGAGAGGCCTTGCAGCTTCTGCTCTTGTTTCCTTGTGGAACCTTATCATTATCAGGAAGCCTGGGTAGACTTCTGAAATAAGAGAACTTGTAGAGCGAAGTCTCCAGCTGAGAGTCAGAACCAAGGTCTCAGCCATGTAACTGGGTATTTTATACCCTTTAGTTCCAGTCAAGTGGACATATGATTGAAAAATGCATAAGTGACCAGATGAAACCAACAGAAGAAACAATTAGCTGAGCCAAGCCAACTCATGGAATCATAAGACATAGTACATCATTGTTGTAAGCCCTTAGCTATGGGGGGGCAGGGCAGGGAGGGTTGCTCTATATCAGAAGATTGACACATGAGAACAGAGGTGATTGCGCTTAACAGAGACTCAAAGGAAAAAGGCCAGACAATGGGAAGAGAAAACTGGACAGTGTTACAAAGATCTGCATGTACTTAGCAGGGACCCAGTTTAGGCATTTTGGATCAGGGATTTAGTCCCAGGAATGAGTTGGGGGCTGAATAGGAGAGTATGGATGAAGGTCATAAGCACAGTAGTGGTAATAAAGATTACAGTTATTTAAAGTGATTTGTAAGGTGAGGAGAATAATATCACTAATATGTTATACTTTGGTTATAGACCTGTTGACACTAGACTAGGCTCTTAATTCTCCAGGTCAAGATTACAGTTGGTTCTAGACCCAGGTAGAAGGCAGGATAGCTGACATACTCTAAAACAGTAAGCTCTTTAAATATTATTTTCAGCAAGGTTTAATTACATTATTTTGTTAAGAAAAATAGTTGTAGGTAGTCTTAGTTTTCTGGCATCTTATCACCAAGTATTAATTTATCAAATGTTCCTTGAGAACAGACATAGGACAAGGCTGCTTCTTTCCAGTAGCTTGTAGTCAGGTTGCAAGGATAGGCCACTTACACAGGAGGTAGTTATAGGACAGAGAAAGGTAGGATATGATTAAGGGGTAAACATGTGACCAGTGGGATAGAGCTTAGAGAATGTGTGCATCTGGACTTCAGTGAGAGGGACTAAGAAGAAGAGCAGTAGTGTAGAGAGGACTATCTGATGGGCAAGTCTGTGAGGTTGGGGATAAGCCAGGGTAAGAGAAGAGAGGATTCTTGCTGGAAGTGCAAGGTTAGGTTAGGGAGGAGGAAGTAATTATATCAGAGAGGAATATAATTCTAGTTATATAAATCTGATGGACCCACTTTCCAGTTTTCATTCCAAACTAACTCAAACTACTTTCCCATAGGAATAATGGTAGCAGAAAGTAGAATAAAGTTAGTCATGAGCCACAATCTGTCAGACAGAAGTATTGAGTGTCAGCTATCTTAGGAAGTAGATGGTCCAGGCTGTGGTGCTTGATCTTGACATTCTGGAAGAATTTACTTGTGAATATAGTTCTACCATGTAGTTTCAATTAGTGTGTTGAGTTTTAAATTGTGCCACAACACACCTTGCTCTTGTATATCCAGGTTTAATAAAATGCCATATACAGGTGAGTTGTCCAATGTGCAAAGGCATATTTAATAGCTTTTCAGTTATGATTAAAAAGAGAGTGTTAAAAATTTAGCTAATGGGTGGGCTCCTATTTTCATTGGCCTCTATAAGCAGGGACTTGGTAAATTTGATTTCTAAAAACTTTTGAAGACCTGAAAAAAATGCATGTTTGGAGAGGACATGTATCTCTGATACACATTATTTTATTTTGCTTCCTTTATCAGCGCTGAAGTTTTTACTGACTTTGCCCTGGATCCAATGAAAGCTGCTAAGGTAGGATTTCAAAAATGAGAAGATGCTAACATTCTGGAAGATGCTGTGTCCAAGAGGGCTGAAAAATGAGTGAGATGGTTTCCAATGAATGAGATAGATAAACATGGACCATAATAAAGTTGCCTACTTAGGATATACTGTCGAAGTCCTGTATACATTTGCTGACTTTGAGACCCTGAAGTACTGTTCAAAAACAGAATAGCTGATTGTAGTATTTGAAGCAGGTTCTTTAGCTGAGGTACTATTATCTTTTACCCCAGTGTTTCTATAGCATCTGTGGGGAATAAAGACAGCATCACTCAAAGGCTTGGACATAATGGATGGATAGGGCTTTCTGGATATCATCATGACTGGGATTCTAAGAGACAATGCTTTATCTAGGAATCCAGAAGGTCTCCCTCAGCTTTCTTGTCTTCTACCACCTGAGACTGCAATTTTTGAAGGGGCAACATGCTTGCTCTGAGGAAATGAGGCAAATCTGGACTGAGTTGCTGCTAAAAGTACAATAATGACATTTATACATTTGACTGTATGGGAAACTTCCTACTACTGGTTATTACCCTAGCCTGAAATAAGGGTTTCAAATGTATTTGTTGAAAGAAATAAAGTATCTGTGATTTATCTGTGATGCAATAATTATTTAAAGCTCATTATGTAAGGATGCTATATTGAATCTGAAAATATTTAGAAAGAACTAAGTTTGCTTTTTAAAACCTGTTAAGGAAACAATGGAAGAGAACTACTTTTAGAGTTGAATGTTTTGATTCCTACTCATTAATTATCAGATGTCCAAGTGCTTTCACTTAACACAACTCCTAATTTTTTATACTCTGTTGAAGGTTGCTAAAACTGTCTTACTATGAGATTTTTATATGAGTTTTTGGTATAAATTTTTTTTCAAGAAGAGTAAAATATAAATAAATTTGGCCCTTGTTAGAACAAAATAGTTAACAAAGTGTGGTATTTTATAGTGCCTTTAAGTTAGTAGGTATCAGCAGACATCCACTATAGAAGAGTGAACTAAAAAGTTTCAAATAAGCAATTAGGAAGCCTAAACAGAAAACTTCATGGCAGCCATGTGCAAACCTGACAATAAAATCTGGCCTTAATCAAATGAGTCACTGTGTCTGCGGAAGGGTGTTTGCAATGTTATAAGCATAAATGATCAAAGAGTTCATCACCGAAAGACCAGGAGAAAATTCAGAATATTCTTAAAATGATGTAACAAGCAGGACCAACTGTTATTTGGATGATATAAGTGATTAAGGTGGCACAAAATCAAAAGGTATTTTATTTTCAGATAGTTGCTGGAGAATTAAAGTAATTTAACCTATCTTATAACTTTATTAGTTATAAGTGCTTAGTTTAGAGACAATAATTAGGAGATAATATAGAAGTAATTAGGAAGTCAGGGTAAAGATAATTGCTCTAAATTCTTCTGCTTCAAAGGAAGTCATGGGTGAGAGCTTTTATATCAACCTTTAAAATAAAATGCCTATATAGTAATATAAGACAGAAACTAGTGCTATGTTGTACATCCTGGTTAAAATAAAGCCTAAGAGACTGTAGGGAGATCATGTGGAATGGTGGTTCTGAGACAATTAAGTTCAATTGTACAGCAGCGACTTACTAGCTACACCATCTAAGGCTAATCTATTAATATTTTTGAGCTCCATTTTCTCATCTTTGAGATGATAACAATAATAATACCTATCTGGGTGTGTTTTACAAAGGTTACATGAAATGAGTTTCATAAAAATGAAAAGCACCTCCTTTCCCTCAATTTTTTCCTTCCTTTTTCCCTTCTGCCCCAGTGTGGAGTAACTGCTGTTAACTATTAACCTTCTCACTTTTCTCAGCTGCAATTAATACATTTTTGCAGGGGAGGGGGGTTAGTTTTATATTCAAAGAGAATATGTTTCAGTAGACGATACTGTTTCTCATGTGTGATAAAACAGACAAATTACACCTGTGCAAAACACTATATTGACCATGCTATTTCTCAGAAGGCACTAAAGCAAGTTCACATATTTTCCTGGGAATGTTAAAATGTCAGCTCTGAGTGCTTTCTTCAGTATTTATGCTTATCCAGGTTTATCTGTGCCACAAAAATTGTGAGAAAAGATGTATGCATTGTTTTTAGTTTGATCATTATTACAAGTTTTTTTTTTTTTTTTTTTGAGTCAGAGGGAAAATATATTCTTTAAGTAGAAACTTAGATACTCCACCCAGGTTGTGCTACATCTGTGCAGCCAATTCAGGGACTGCTGATGGGATAGATTGTCTAACATGGGAAGCTTTGTCACTGCTTCTGGGGCTGGGGGAATTTTGAACTACTGGAACATTTGAAAACTTTAATTATGAGCAGTTAACTGGTCTAAATATTACACTGACTAATTCTATCTCAAGAGAAATATATTCTGTATTAAACCACTTGAAATGAGTCGAGCCACATTCTCATCTTCCTCCCTGACAAATTATAGTGCTTCATTACTGTATTTATTTTACTATATAAAAAATACTTATATGGGTAAATGAGTTAAACTATTTGACTCTTAGCTCCAAGATAGAAGGGGTTAGCTTACGATTTCACTTATAGACTGATCTGTAACATTAAAATTCAAGAATGTGAAGAGAACATGAAGAGAATGAAAACAGAAACTTTCATGACATTTACTATTTTCATTTCTTTTTTCAGAAAAATTGAGTTCTAGTTGAAATTACCTGTACAGATACTGATCTTTACAAATGGCTTTGGGTGCATATCAGTTATATTATAATCAGAAAGATATGAATAGGAGAATTTCAATGAGAATAGAACCACAAAATATTCTTGGTCGAATAAGACTTTAAAGGAAGGTGTCTAGAATTTTGTGATTAGCAATTTCATTTTGACTTTTTTCCCCTAGGAATTCAAAGCATATACTACTTTAGAGAAAAATATCTGAAGCATGCTAGAGGGCATATATTGACAGTTCTAAAATATTTTTTATGAAAGATCTATGGTTTAGAAAAAAAACACTCTGCCAGTAATTGCTGTTATAATGTTGGAGAACTAGGAGCTCATTTCCCTGTGAACTGCTTCTCTTAGATTTTCAAGGATTTTCTGGGGTTTCAATAAGGAAAAAAATTATCCTTGTTTGTCTAACTCAGTATGTCACTCTGTCAAAGTCTACATTTTTTTTCTTTACTTTTTACTCCTGATTTCTGGGTCTGACCTGTGCCCTTTGACCTTGATTGGAGAGAAAAATGACTGGGTTTTCATTCTCTCATACCAATACTTGGAGTTATATTACATGAACTACATCTTGAGTAGTAATAATTTAAATGCTAGCAATCTCTACATTTCTACAATTGACACTATTTGTTGTTCTAAGTTTTTATTTTTAAAACTTTAAAATTTTCAAATGCAGTATTTATAGGCAAAATGATAGATGTGTGGGATCTACTTCAGAATACTTCAGTGTGCCAGTAAGTGACTGTTTGACTCAAATCTATTTTCCTACTATCTTCTGATTTTCTTTCTGTTAAGAAAATACATTTCTCCAACTCTCTTTCACTCTGGATTCCAGTTTTGGTCAGGGAGAGATACTAGTGGAAGATAGAAAGGCAGGAAGGATAGGCCAAGCCTGGGTACCCCACTCCTAATCACCCTTGCCTTTTGTACAATCTCTGGTTGTGAATGATCTCCCCTGTAGCTTCAAGCCTAACTGAGCAACTCATCTTGGTTCTAGCAGTGCATCTTCTGGTGTTCTAGCTCCTACCAGATAGCCCTGACATCTGGGCTCTGATAACAACATCTCTTTCTTTGGTTCTTCCAACTTTAGAGTTGCCTGGCTGCTGTCCATCCCTGTGTTGATTTGAGATCTCCTTGTAAGCTCAGAACTTCTATCACCTGTGAAACAAATCCACTTATATTTAAAGTCCTTGTGCTTGAAAAAAACAAAGGTGTTCTTATTTTCTGGCTGGACCTTATTGACATATCTTCAAACAAACAAACAGAAAGGTTGGGGAACCTTCATTTCTGGTATGGTGGTGTAAGCCCGCTCCAGCCAGATCCATCCACTGATGACACTTAGAAACTCAGAACGAAATAAGCAAGCAACATGAAGACTTTGAAAATTAATCTAAAGAACAGATTTTGAAGGGAGATCACGATTTGGAGAAGTTAAATGCTTGGGAGTGGCGTTTACTATTTATTTTTTCCTTTCATAGTTTTACCCTAAGGGCAGGCCTTATCCGCAGGTTTTTACAGTGGCATGTGCAGCTAAAACTAATATAAATTCCATCTTTCTGAACAGGGGGATCAGAAAAGGGAGCCTCAGTTAGCCAGAGAGTTTGAAGGGGGGAAATCCTGTGTGAAAGAGAAGAGCAGGGAAGAGAGCGAGCATAAGCATATTAATCTAAACTAGTCTTAGACTAACCCCTGAAGTATGAATGCATGTGACACAAGCAAAGAACTATAGCCAAGGTGTAGGGAGCTTAACTGAAATTTGAATCATTTGAACAAGTCTCTTGACTAACACATGCATGCTCAAACCAACGTAGCAAAGGTTTAAAGAAGTAAATGGAAATTTGAACTACCAATACAGGAGGCAAAACAAACCTTAAGTTATGAATCTAACCAGAATGAATGCCTTCTAAACTGGAAACATGAACATTCTTCAGAGGATTATAATAGGACCTAGTGCCTATGTAGTATAATATTCATAATGTCCAGAATATAATTCAAAATTACTCAAAATGCAAACATCAGGAAAATGTGACCAGTTCCAAGTGGGAAACGGACACACGCACACGCGCGCGCGCACACACACACACACACACACACACACACACACCCCACTAGATGACCCAATACTGTGAGTATCACACAAGATTTTAAAGCAGCTATTACAACTATGCTTCATGAGGTCAAGAAAAGTACACAATATCACATAGTTATTGTACATAATTAGTTTGGGGCAATGATAATTATCAGGATTATAGTTTGAATTGCTTCTTTTTTATTGTGGTAAAATATACATAATGCAAAATTTACCATTTTAATTATGTTTAAATGCACAGTTCTATATCATTAAGATTTTCATGCAACAATCACCATCATCCATCTACAAAATATTTTCATCAGCTTAAACTGAAACTCTGTACTTATTAAATAATTAAACACTAGAGATAACTAGAATGTTTCTCTTTTTGTATAATTAAAAGGACAACTGACAAGTAGAAATTTGATGTTAACTATTTTAATGAAAAATTGTGGGCTTTCATTCAATTTTCAGATCTAAATTCACAGACCCAGAGGCCATTGATTGTAGGTGAGCTAGAGAACTCTTAAAGAAGATCCTGCAATGCCATCAGAAGTATACAAAACAAGTACTTCTTTGATCCTTTCTTAAAAAGACCTGATATTATTTGCTAGGATAACTTTATGATAAGTAAACAGGATTGGACATTGATACCAGGGGACCTAAAATACCATCATAGTCCTCCAGGCAGACTTGGTCTTGGTCCATGTTTGTTTCAAGGCAAGCTCTACTGGTCTTTGGGCCCATTTGAAGTTATTTCCTCATATCTTGACTGTATAATTGGGATAGATACAATTAGCAACTGGCTGAAACTTCTGAGTTGTACATATCTGTCTATGGAGTAATGACCATCATAATAGAAATGGTCATTTCTTCTACATTATACACCATTGACCCTTCACTCTTTTCTTAAAGTTTCTTCTTACTTGGCTTCCATACTTCTGATATTGTGCTCTTATTTATTCTGTCTACAGAGTAATGGGCAAATAGCTGAAGCCCTTAAAAATGTTTTCCACTGTCCTGGCCATAATGGTTAATGTGAAGGGCCTGGAGAAAAAATTAGTCCTCCAAGCAGAGTGAACAGCCAGTTTAAAGGCTTTGAGATGGGAATAAAATTGATACCTTCAAGAGATAGAAGTGAGAGCATTGTACCTGGAGGGTAAGGTGGGAAGAAAATAGAAAAAAGTAAAGTTGTAAAAGTAGAAGAGTAGGATGAGTCATTAGGCTCAGGATATAATAGATAATATTATATAATTTTAAGTGTTATTTATTAATACAGGACAGAAGTGCAAGGCAGAGATAGTTAATGTGCACAGGAGGGTAAAGATACAACAAGAAATACTTGGAGAGTGGATAAAATGTAAAAGGTCTGGGCATTTGTTGGATGTGGGGCATGAAAGTAGAGAAGGATTCTAGGATGACTCTTGGGTTTCTGGTTTGAATGACTATGCTTACATTATGGTAAAATTATCTGGAAAAAAACAACAGGAATAAAAGCAAGGGGCAGAATAATGAGCAAAATTTGAACATACTGTATTTGAAAGGAATATATGAGTGAAATATGTCTATATTAGAATATTAGACTGTAAATGCCAATGTGTAAATATTTGACTATAATTGTTTGACTAAAAATAACAGTAATTTAAACAAGATAGAAGTTATGTCTTTCTCATGTCAATAAAGTTTAGAGGTCAGAGTCCAGATCTGATTTGTGCCTGGCTCTTGAATTGTAAAGGTGATTGAATGCCAATGAAGGGAGGGCAGTGTCATTGAATTAAAGTTTATCGTTATGCACTAGAAATGAGAGCTATGCTATGCAGGGCCACCTGGGGAAAGCACCAGAGTTGGTCAGGAGGTGGAAGAAAGAGCAATGGGAAAGCACAGGTCATAATCTTCATTGGGCTTTCTGTGGGGAAGGCAAGGCAGGGCTGGTGTCACAGTTAAAAATTGGCTAGTTTGAATAATTCTGATGGACTTTGGGACCGAAGAGATGTCTTCAGTTATTTGGTATCTGGTCCTGGGTTGATTTGGGGCAAGAGAAATATTGGCTTGGTGTGTGAGAGTTAAGATGATGGTTTGGGATGTGGGCTCAGTACTGGTTGTTTTTCATATGAAACGTGTTGGTAGGCAAGTTGTTTATTATCTCAAAGAATTAACTAGCTTGGAAGGGGCAGTCTCCTCAGCAAGCAAGCTCCTCGAACATGTCAAAACATTATAAAATAAGTAACTTGGTTAATATGGGATCTAGTAAAGCAGCTACATTATTATTAATAACTCCTATCTTGTTAATCCTCTATCCTCAACACATGGACCAGCCTCAGGGGCCAAGATAGCTCCTTGACCTCCAGATAGCACATCTGAATTCTACTAGTGGGAAGGAGTGAAGATGAACACATATCTTTCCTTTAAGGATGTTCCTGAAAATAGCATACACCAATTTCCTTACATCTCATTGGTAAACATCTGAGGAAGAGTCTATGAAAGAAAGTGAGAATTGACCTGAAATAAGTAAAAATGCAAGGAGTATGGAGCCAAGTGAGTGGAGACTTTAAGAGTGGGGAGTCAAGAGTGTATATAGAATGTAGCAGAGAGAGCAAAATGTTCTTTGGATAGTCCAAATATAGGGTGACCATCATCACAGCAATCTTAAGGGAGGGATAAGAATGAAATAAAAGAGCAGTGAAGAAATACATAAGATGGTAAGCATGGACTGCTTTTCCTGATGGTCGGCTGACAAGGGAAAGTAAGAAATTGAAGGACACATAGAATTAAGGGATTTGTGTGATAGATGTTGACAATTGTTAGTGTAATCTGCCTAGAAAGGGTAATACATTTAGAAAAAAATGAGACCAACTGTTAACTAAAAGCAGTAATATTCACATAATAGTTAAATGCTGTTTTTATGGAGGTATTTTGAAATGTATGGTAGCTTATAGTGCACTGAAATAAGCTAAAATAGAGAATGGTTAAGATGTAAGTAATTGAAGACACTGTATGCAAAGCTGTATGCTGGGTAGGTGTAAGCAGAAAAAGAAGGCTATGTCATTTGTCTTTAATTTGGTCATATAAACAACTAACTTTTTTTCCTAATGAGGTGGTTTTTTTCCTAATGAGGTGGTTTCATAAATATCAATTTAGTAGGATGTAGTTTTTTTGTATGTTCTCCCAGAGGAAATGTTTAAGATGAGATTTTATTTAGAAAAGTGGTGAAAAATCAGAGTGATATATTATGGAAGAGAGTGAGTACCATCTCTAAATAAAAAGTTTTAAAGAAAGGTTTCCTTGGGAGTACTTTATTATGTAACCTGTCAGACAGTCTCAGTGCCAAATAGGCAGAATTTAAAGACCATTAAGTGACTTAAATATTAATCTGACTTGTACTTTCACAGGCAACCAAATTATTAGTATTCAACTAGCATTCTTATTGTTTAACAGGAAAAAAAAATATCCTCTCATTTTTCTTCTAATATTCAACAAAGTTCCTAATTGTGTCACTGATCTTGCTACAACCGCTGCACTTGACATCTAATATATCTGATTCTAAATTGGTTTGTAGTTGAATTTTGAAAAGGATCAATAGATTCATTTACACTGACTCTCTCTGTTACCAAAACGTGCTTGTCCATGCAAAGAATGAGATTACTAGATTTGATTCACAACCTTTTGGCTGTCTCAGAAACAGCAGTATACCTGGAATACTGTATAACAAATGAAGAATTAAATTAGGAGTACTCGCTGGTGCTGACACTCTCATCTGTACCTAGTCTACATCAAAAAGTAAATGAGATGCTGATTTTTTTTACCATTAGAAAACACCTTTGTTTGGATTTTTTACCCTCAAAAATAAACCCTTAACTGCCACCATTATCAATAATAGTAATAATAATGATTATGATAAAATCAAATGCCATGTTATTTATATGATTATAACTTCATATGGAAAAAAACTGTATCAGTAGATTATCCTTTTAAATTTAACTTGACGAATTTAAAGAAAACTGTCTTAAAAAATCACATTTCTGTAGAACCCATTAAAGATTTATTTAGTATTTATTTGAGTTCATTACTAGATTTAATTCAATAGTTATTGAAATAATATACTATAGTATTGTTTGCTGTTCTGTTGTGGATAAAATACACATATGATAGACACTATTTTCTCAAGTAACTTCTAACTTTTCAAGTAACTTCTAATTTTATGTCTCAGTACTCTGCAGTAGTTACACAGAGAAGGTTGCTATTAATTCCAAAAGAGGATTATGTAGATGGCTTATGTGGTGGTGATAGGGTTGTTTAAACTGTTTTTTGAGGAAAAGGCAAATGTTTAATGTGCAGAGAGGTAGGTAGTGTCTTAAGCTAAAGATGAAATAATAAGAAAGAGGATATTATGCTTAGAAAAAGTTCCAGCATTAACTGGAGTAGAATGTAGAAGATGAGATGGGGAAGGTATTAGTTAGAGCAAGGAGGCTCTCAAATGCCAAGGCCACGTGCTTAAATTTAATTTCAGGTCAACATAATGTGAGGGCCAGCATTTTATGTAGAATAAAAGTAAACATGATTAATTAAGGATATAAATTAATGTCAAATTGCTCTGAATATTTTCAGTGTTGCTAAATAAACTATATACCTTATGTGAACCCAGTGTT
>NW_011888836.1:7664164-7666336 GCF_000151845.1 Pteropus vampyrus
TGCTATAATTTTAAGAAGAATGGTTAGAGTAGGTAATCCTGAAAAAAAGCTATTTAAGCAAAGACTGAGGGCTTAACCATGTGGGTAGCTGGGAAAGAGTCTTTGGAGAAGAGAGAACAGCCAAGTGCAAAAGCTCCAAGATTCTCACATGTCTGGCATATATGAGGAAGAGCAAGTAGGCTAGTGTAATGAAAGTGGAATGAGAAAAGGTTGAAACGGGTAGAAGATGAAATCAAAGAGGTCATGGGGCCAGATATGTAGAATCTCCTAGATTATTTTGAGAATTGTGCCTTTTTTTTTTTTTTTCCTCAAGGGGAATTGAGAATCACTGCAGGATATTGAATTAAAAATGGATGTGGTCTGATTTACCATTAAAAGAGCAGTAGGAGGATCATTTTATAAACTATATAAAGGTCTAACCATTGCACTGTATACTTGAAACTAATAAAATAAAATAAAATAAAAAAAAATTAAAGGAAAACTAATAGAATATAAATGACTGATTCTAGGAAAATATAGGCCAAAGCCCAAAGAATTACCTATCTAATATAGGCTATTCTGTTGTTCAACAAGTGTTTAATGAGCACATACTATATGTCTGGTTCTATGCATAAAAGGAAATGAATAAAATATGTGCATAACTTAAGAAAAAACATTAATCTATTTGCTATGGTGCCACAGGAAAGCAAGTGTGGAAGCAAGACAAAACAAAACTCTAGTTTGGAAGTTATCATAGTAAAATTTCACAAAAATAATGGTGGTCTGTCTAGGATGAGTCAATGTGGAGTTGATGAGAGAGGATGGGCTTCTGTATATATTTTGGTGACAAATTGAATATTGGGTGAGAAAAAGAGAAGTCAAAGATGAATCTAAGAATTTTGGCTGAATGACTGGGAAGATGGAATGATTATCAGCTGAAATGACAAGACTGAGAAGCTGTAAATTTCTATAGATTATCAGAAATTCAGTTTTGGACATTTAAATTTGAGATGTTCCTTAGATACTCAACTGAAAATATCAAGTGAGAAGCTGGAAATGATATGAGTTTGGAGTTCTGGAGGAAGGTCTCAGCTGAAAGTATAAATTTGGATAGATTGCCATATTGATGACGTCTAAAATTATGAGACTAGATGACATTGCTAACATAGAAAAGAAATGATAGCCAAATACTGAGCCCTGGAATATTTTAACATTAAGATGTTAGAAAGAAGAGGAGAAAATACAAAAGATACTGAAGAGAGATCAGTGAGGTAAGAAGAAGACCAAGAATGGTGTCGTTGAGGTCAAACAAAGAAAGAGTATCAAGGAAAAAAATAATCAGCCATATTAGATGCAGATGCTTAATCAAATAAGATGAAAACAGAACTGACACTGCATTTAGAAATGTGAACATCAGAGATTACCTTGAAAAGGGTGGTTTCAGAATGGTGGTGATGGGGGAGGTGAATATCTGATTAGAATGGATTTAAGAGTGACTAGAAGAGTGTTGGAGGAAGCCAGGCAAACATTTTAGGGGATTTTGCTGCAAATGGAAGCAGGGAAGTGGGGTGGTAAAAGGTGGAGGAAGTAGAGTCAAAAGATTTTTAAGATAGGAGAGTTACCAGCCTATTCATATGCTGATGGAAATGTTCCAGCAGAAAAAGAAAAAAAAAAGTACATAAGAGAGGCAGATTTGCTTCTGTGACATCCATGAGTAGATGAGAGGAAATGGAATCTAGCAAATGAAGAATTAGTGTTATGAAGGTTTATGGGCAATTTGTCTGAAAAGAGGAAGGAAGATAGTAGATAGGGTACAGCTACTGAGGAGTGAATAGATTAGATTAAGAAAATCAATGAAAGTACTCTTTGATTGCTTCAATTTTTTTGGTGAAGTTAAAAACTTATCAACTGAGAGTGGAACTGAGGCAAGAGTATTGATTTGATGATAGAATTATTTAAAAGAATGGAGAGAGAATGGATCAAGGAAAAACTATATAATTGGTTATGAGTTTTCTTCTAGTCATATTCAGTTTGAAGAGAATTAAAAGACGTGTTTTCAAAGCATGATTCTGATCATCGAACTCTTAAAGTCCTTCAATGATTTCCCACATGCTTAGAATAAAACCCAAATTCCTTATTGGGATCTATAACTCTGATATCACTCTTATTTACAATACTCTAGCCTGATTGGCC
>NW_011888836.1:7668481-7691127 GCF_000151845.1 Pteropus vampyrus
TTTAAATTTGAGATGTTCCTTAGATACTCAACTGAAAATATCAAGTGAGAAGCTGGAAATGATATGAGTTTGGAGTTCTGGAGGAAGGTCTCAGCTGAAAGTATAAATTTGGATAGATTGCCATATTGATGAAGTCTAAAATTATGAGACTAGATGACATTGCTAACATAGAAAAGAAATGATAGCCAAATACTGAGCCCTGGAATATTTTAACATTAAGATGTTAGAAAGAAGAGGAGAAAATACAAAAGATACTGAAGAGAGATCAGTGAGGTAAGAAGAAGACCAAGAATGGTGTCGTTGAGGTCAAACAAAGAAAGAGTATCAAGGAAAAAAATAATCAGCCATATTAGATGCAGATGCTTAATCAAATAAGATGAAAACAGAACTGACACTGCATTTAGAAATGTGAACATCAGAGATTACCTTGAAAAGGGTGGTTTCAGAATGGTGGTGATGGGGGAGGTGAATATCTGATTAGAATGGATTTAAGAGTGACTAGAAGAGTGTTGGAGGAAGCCAGGCAAACATTTTAGGGGATTTTGCTGCAAATGGAAGCAGGGAAGTGGGGTGGTAAAAGGTGGAGGAAGTAGAGTCAAAAGATTTTTAAGATAGGAGAGTTACCAGCCTATTCATATGCTGATGGAAATGTTCCAGCAGAAAAAGAAAAAAAAAAGTACATAAGAGAGGCAGATTTGCTTCTGTGACATCCATGAGTAGATGAGAGGAAATGGAATCTAGCAAATGAAGAATTAGTGTTATGAAGGTTTATGGGCAATTTGTCTGAAAAGAGGAAGGAAGATAGTAGATAGGGTACAGCTACTGAGGAGTGAATAGATTAGATTAAGAAAATCAATGAAAGTACTCTTTGATTGCTTCAATTTTTTTGGTGAAGTTAAAAACTTATCAACTGAGAGTGGAACTGAGGCAAGAGTATTGATTTGATGATAGAATTATTTAAAAGAATGGAGAGAGAATGGATCAAGGAAAAACTATATAATTGGTTATGTGTTTTCTTCTAGTCATATTCAGTTTGAAGAGAATTAAAAGACGTGTTTTCAAAGCATGATTCTGATCATCGAACTCTTAAAGTCCTTCAATGATTTCCCACATGCTTAGAATAAAACCCAAATTCCTTATTGGGATCTATAACTCTGATATCACTCTTATTTACAATACTCTAGCCTGATTGGCCTTTTCCTGAAAACTGCATTTTCATGACTTTGCCTTATCAATTAGGCTTTTGAAAAATGTCAATTCCCAGAGAAGCCTTCAATGATCATTCTAGCCTCTTCCTATTTCACTTTTTCTCTTCATATTGTTTTATTTTTATCGTAGCATTCATTGCTATTTGAAATTCTTACCTCTTTATGTGATTTTTTTATCCCCTTTCTGTAGTTCAGATATCATGAGAACATGGGTTGGATCTACATTGCTCTCTCTGAATCCTCAGTAACTCTCACATAGAGTATGTAGGTACTCAGTAAATACTGAAGTATTGTTTGAATGAATAATTGTACCTAAACATAACCCAGTGAAATATCAGAACAATAAGGATAAAGAAAAAAAATCTTAATATTTCCAGAAAAAATAAAAGTGTTTTCACAAAAGAATGATATTGGATCCTTATCTTAAACCATACATAAAAATAAACTCAAATGGATTAAAGACTTAAAAGTAAGATCTAAAATTGTATAACTCCTAGAAGAAAACATAGGGAAAATCTCCTTGACATTGGTCTTGGCAGTGAATTTTTTGGATATGACACCAAAAGCACAGACAACAAAAGCAAAAATAAACAACTGGGACTACATCAAACTAAAAAGATTCTGCACAGCAATGACAAGGCAACCTACAGAATGGAGAAAATTTTGCAAACCATATGTCTTATAAGGGGTTAATATCCAAAATATATAAGGAATTTATACAAATCTATAGCAAAAAAAAAAAAAAAAACCCAAAACAAAACACACACACACACACACAAAACAAAAAACAAAAAACCCCACAAAATCCCCAAACCAAATAACCTAATTTAAAAATGAGCAAAGTACCCGAATAGACATTTTCCAAAGAAGACATACAAATGGCCAGTAGGTAGATGAAAAGATATTCAATATCACCAGTCTTGAGGGAAATGCAAATCAAAACCACAATGAGTTATCACCTCACAGCTATTACAATGGCTATTATCAAAAGATAGAAGATAACTAATGTTGGTGAGAATGTATAGAAATGGAACCCTTTTACACTGTTAATGGGAATGTAGATTGCTATAGCCATTAGGAAAACAGTATGGCAGTTCTCAAAAAATTCAAAATGGAACTACTATGATCCAGCTATTCTACTCTGGGTATATCCAAAGGAATTGAAATTGTATCTCAAAGAGGTATCTGTATTCTCCTGTTCATTGCAGCATTATCCACAGTAGCCAAAATATGTAAGCAACCTAAGTATCAGTCTATAGATGAATGGATAAAGAAAATGAATATAATTGTACAAATTATATTGTATATCTTATATATACGATGGAATATTATTCAGTCAGAAAAAAGAAAGACATTCTGCCACTTGTGACAACATGGATAGACCTGGAGGGCATTATGCTAAGTGAAATAAAAAAGACATAAAAAGAGAAAATTTTAATATTTACTCAGGGCAGTCAAGATGATAGTACTTTCTTGCTCCAAATTGTATCGAGGTTCACTTGAGGATTTATTCCTCATTGTTCATTTGCTACAATGTTTTATGACATATGCGCCAGTCACTGTGCTACATGTAAGGGATAGATATGGCAGTTACAATATTTTTTCCCTGCCATTCTAGAGTTCAGGATCTATTTTAAATTTTAAATTTAGACTGTCTTCTTCTTGCTGTCCAGCATGATTTTACTGTTTTGTTAGTTGTATGCCTAGGGAAAGTAAATATTTGTGAAACAAAACATAATTTAGAAAGTAAATCTTTCTCCTCAAATCTGAAAGTGAATCCCAAAGAGTAAAAATAGTGCTTCTATTTTTTTTTAGGGATATATAAATTTTCTCCATTGCCTTTAAAAAGGTTAACACTCTGTGTGTGTGTGTGTGTGTGTGTGTGTGTGTGTGTGTGCGCGCGCGCGTGCACATATGTGCTCCCATATGTTGATCCCATCTGTGTGCATTTGTATGTACATTTCATATATACAAAATTTTAATATAAGCACAACTGTTCAGGGATGAATCAGTAAATAAACTTAACCAAATTGAGAACTTTCACATCTTGGCTTTTCTTGCTAGCAGTGGGATATATCATATTCTGCTTCCAGATTTGCAGCAAGGAAGAAGATGCTTTTTCCAAGGTTCTTCTCCATTGAATCAAGCAGAGAGGTGATGTACTCACTTGTAGCTGATGACCTCTGGAGTAGGTGACTAATGATGATTCTCTATAAAACTCCTTATGGCTATTCTATAAAAGGCTGGTTTTAGGGAGATACCTGTGTGATGGGATTGCTTAATAGTGCCCAGAAGTTACTGTTTAAAAAACTTTCCCATAGAGGTATTCCCATAGATTTGGCTGACTTTTCTTGCATATTCATTAAGTGCCAGGTACTATATTAGGTACTGTATACTTCTTCTCACTTAGTACTCACACTTCTGTGAGGTAAGTACTATCATTGTCCCCCAAATAGAGATGAGGAAACTGAGGTTCAGAGATGTTTTTTGACAAAGCTGGTGCAACTAGTAAGTGGGGGAGCCAGGATTAGAACACAGATTTGATTAGACCTGAAAATTTATGATTTTGATGAATAATGCTACCATATGGTTTTCCCAATTATTCTCAACTCTTAATCTTTTACCTTCACATTGTCCCCATTTTCTTACTTATTTATTTATTTTTTATTGCTGCCATTTACTTCCAAGTACTAGAATAATGATGAAAACTGCTTGGTCAGAAGCCTGATTTGTTATATGACTGCTGTAAATATGACTCAAAAGATTATTTTAAGTTACTAGCTAATAAGAGAAATATAATGATTTATTAAAACTTAATAACTAGATTTAAAAAATCCATCTTACTAACATCGAATCAAATAAAACTAACAGGCAGTATGTTTTATGTTTTGAAAAAGGCTATGTGCTCAAAGGGAAAGAGTGCTGGAATAAGAATCACGAATCCTAGATTTTTATTCATTTCAGCCAACAACTAGCCTAACAAGGAGGTTTTTTTTTGAAACCTGATTTTCAAAACGTATAAGGTCACTTCCATCTCCAACCTAAAATTCTATGACTTGAGACCACTAATAGTTCATTTAAAGCTTCTCAGGTCAATGTGATTGCGTATATAGCCAGTAATGATATTAAAAAAAAAAAATCAAATGAAACTATGCATGAAATCAATTCAGGGTTTTAAAAGGCAGACTCTGTAGTTAAGAGATTGAAATAGTAGATTTCATGTTATTGCTGACCAAATTCATCTACAGTCTTCAACCTTTAGAAGTCTTCAAGTAAGGTAATGGTGAAAAATTAGTGGTGGTGGGGTTGATGCTACTTGTTATTTGAAAAATAATTCTATTTTTGTAATCTGAAACAAAGCAATTGCTCATCTACCATATTGTAGTGGGTAAATGAAGAAGACTCTAGGCCAAACTGCAGGACATCTGCATTGCTTTCTGGAGTTGGTAGTAGAGGAGCACACTATATAAGTACGTCATTTGGTTTAGATGTGCTGTGCCTTTCAAATAAGTGAGACACGAGGGCTAGAGGATGTGTGTGGGATATGGAAATACATAGGAGAAGAAATAAATCAGATGCCAGAACTCAGAATAGAAAATGTATTTAAATCTCACATTTTAGGAAAGACAAAATTATATTAATATTGTTGCTTCTATTCCTGCTACTATCATTTTAATTCATTTTTACACAAATAGAGGAGGAAACATTGTTTCTGTGATCTTAGCTCAGAATGAAATTTCTGCCGGATGTTTTAAAACTAAGTTTCCTTAAATTATAAGACATAGTGTGATGAATATATTCTGAAATAAAAATAAGTCTTGGATGAAGTCTGAATATGACGCACTGTGCTCAAATTTTATCATTTCACCAGTGGTGTAAATATTGTGAACTTAATCCAGGAACATATGGCTTAAAACTCAATAATAAAGGCAATGAGGTAAAATATCCCTGTATTTATGTGCTACCCCAAGTTAGAAATTAAATTTCTTATTCCTCCTTGAAGAGAATATATTTCTGTTGCTTTTTATGAAATTTATGAAGAAATAGGGCTTATTTTTAGAGATTTTAATTCACAGCTTATTTTGCTAATATACATAGACCTACTTTGTGAAGAAGCACATTTAGGCAACAAGGATGTACCTTTCTCAATAAGAGATATTTGTTGGAGCAGAAACAAATCTTTCACCATAAATCTAAAAAGTTTTCCATGTTTCTTAAGAGATATTTTAACATCTACTCCCATTTGTTAGGAACATACATTTTCTCCCCTTTTATCACTGGATAAAACATGAAAAGAATTTGAATAGGCAGTTCACAGAAAAAGAAAACAGATTTCTATTTTATTTATGTCAATGCAGTTACAAAACTAAACAAAAATGTGTATTTTTAAGTCTAAAAGTTTAGAATCTTTTTTTCTTTTAAAAAAAGAAACTTGCTCTATAGTGCTCAGGAATTAACGTGAGTTAAACATACTCTTTAGCATAAAATAATGTTTTTATGGTCAAGCAAAAACTAACTAGTTTTTATTTGCTATAATTAAAAAAAACTTTAAAGGAACTATCTTGTAATATTCTTTATTTCAAGGTACTGCCTAAAAGCCACTTCTTTGTTTACATTTATCTATGAACAAAGGTGGAACCCATAAACTAGAGTTACATATGTGATAAATCTGTGTCCATATATGCAACATTAGTCCCTACACACACTTTCTCTTTCCTCCTTCTCAGCTTGTAGTCCTCTTACCCACACTTATTTTCCTTTGGTGTTTAAATTTCTTCCAATTCTTTTCCCTATATTTTCTGATTCCTTTTGTCCCACTGTAAAACATTTAGAAATGCTAGATAAGGGAGTAAATCTAAAAGTTCTTATTACAAGAAAAAAATTTGTAACTGCATGTGGTGACGAATGTCAATTAGACTTGTGGTGATTGTTTCACAATATATACAAATCTCGAATCATCATGCTGTGCACCTGAAACTAATGTTATATGTGAATAATATCTCAATAAAACATACTGGATAAACTATAACAAATGTCCTTTAAAATGAACAACTGGAATATAAAGAATGAAATGGAAATGATCAGGGACTACATATAAAGAGGGAGCAGAAAACCAATGTGGCAAGTGAGTGCTGAAGTCAAGGCTTTCCTGAGGGTATCTGCCAATCTCAGCATCCTAGAGCTTTGGGTTTGATGAGGCCATTATAAGGAGGCAAGTGAGGCTTGAGGTTTCTACTTAAACTGGGACCTATGAAGATCTACAATGTGGGTGAGAAAGAAGACTGGAAAAATACCATATACCAGCCAGAAAAGAAGACAAAGGAATTTGACAGTCTTGTCCTGGGCTTTCAACAAAAACAAAAACAACAAATCAAAACAAAACAAAATATTCTCTAAGAATCTGTATTGATGAGCCCGCGTTTACATAGGTTTGGGATTCAAATTTATATTAGTTGGGTGATCCAGAAAATCCCAGTCTGAAAATTTACCTTAAGTAGCTTCTGTTGGATAGCATCTTTGAGTGCCTGGTTGTAGATTTAAAAAAATCTCTTGGGAGGAGAAAAAAATGGCATAGATGATAGAGGCTTTGTTCATCACTCTTGCAACCAAATCAAAATTGTGACAGAAGCACGGAGCAAACAGCAAGCAAAGTCACCTGAGATCTAGATGAACGGAAGCCATACAAGTAGGGAGAAAAATAATTAATTAGCCTGCAACAGTTGAAGGTAGGAGGAGGCGAAGACGCGAGGCTGCTGGTCCTGAGTAGCTGAGTGGGACAGAGACTGCATCAGCAGCAGCTGGCAGCTGCAGATTTCTCTTAAAGGGGCCGTGTCCATGAGTGGACTTTCGAGGTGATGGACCTGCTCTTTCTGAGCACAAGTGCCTGGTCAGCTTCACGGGGGGAACCAGAGACTTACGGGGGGACACTGAGTTGTCAACGTGAGGGCCAGAGGTGAGGCTCTCTCTTGGGCTGAAGTGCTGGTGGTATCCATTGTTCCTTTGTTGAGCCCTCCCCACTCCCAGTGTGCGGACTCAGTGCTGTCATAGCTGAGACATCATTAAACTGGATAACAGAGGTCACTCTGCCCCCCAAATTCCCTGAAACTCCCCCTCCCCTAACTCACAGCCCCACCCAAGCCACATCCAATTGTGTTCTCAGTGAGTCAGGTACTCCTTGCTAAGCAGAGCCAAGACACACTGGTGGCAGCTGGCCTCAATTTCTGGTGTGGTTTCTTGAGGCAACTATAAACACAGCATCTGCGGATTGCTGGCCGAATCTTAACAGGTGGCCCCAGAGGGGCACAGGCTGGGGCTAAACTTTACCTGCAACTGAACCCCTCTCAGGAATGTGCAGCTGGACACCTACTACACAAAGCTGTACTAATAAGACCGGGAGACTTAGGAACTTTGCTTAGTACATAGAAGAGACACAGAAAGGCAGCCAAAATGAAATGGGAAGACAAAGAAGCAGAAACCATATGAGAGAATAGAACAGAGATCCAAGAATAATGGAGTCAAGCAATCTAATAGATGCAGAGTTCAAAACGATGGTTATAAAGATGCTCAATGAACTTAGGGGAAGTGTAGATGAATTCAGTGAGATCTTCAACAAAGAGATAAAAAACATAAAAATGGAAATGGAAATTCTAAAAGAGAACCAGTTAGAAATGAAGAATACATTATCTGAGATAAAGAGTATGTTAGAGGGAATCAAAAGAGTGGACGACGAAGAGATTGAACCACCAATATAGAGGATGGGGAATCAAGGACACTCAACCAGAATTGCTAGAATAAAGAAGCCAAGACTATAATAATAATTTAAGGAGCCTATGGGACACATTTAACGCAAAAATATCCATGTCATAGGGGTACCTGAAGGAAAACAAGAAGTTGAAGAGCTGTTTGAAGAAATAATGATGGAAAACTTCTCTAACCTGGAGAAAGAAATAGACACACAACCCCAGGAAGTTCAGAGAGTTCCAAAAAAGATGAACCCAAAGAGGCCCACACCAAGACACATCATAATTAAAATGCCAAAGGTTAAAAACAAAGAGAGAATCTAAAAAGCAGCAAGAGAAAAGCTGTTACTTATAAGGGAGCACCCTTATAAGACTGGCAGGCAATTTCTCAAAAGAAAATATGCAGGACAGAAGTGCTTGATACAAAATATTCAATGTGATGAAAAACCAGGATTTACAACCAGGAATACTTTATATAGCAAAGCTATCATTTAGAGTCGGACAGATAAAGAGCTTCCTAGACAAAAATAAGCTAAAGAAATTTATCAGCACCAAGCCAGTATTACAGGAAATGTCAGAGGGACTTCTTTAAGAAGAAAAAACATGTATCAAAAACAGGAATAAAGAATGGCAACAACTACATTCCTATAAACAAGTACCTTAAATGGAAAAGAATTAAGTGCTCCAACTGAAAGAGGGGGAACCTGAATGGATAAGAAAACAAGACCCGCACATATGCAGCCTACAAGAGATTCACTTTTGATTAAAAGACACACACAGACTAAAAAGAATGGGGTGGGAAAGATTACTTTGATGGACCTAGAGGATATTTTGCTGAATGAAATGTAAGATAAAGACAGATATCGCATGATTTCACTTACATGTGGACTCTAAAGAATAAAATAAGCAACGACAAAAACAGAAACAAACTCATAGATACAGAGAATATTTTGAGGGCTACTAGATGGGAATGGGGTTGGGGGATGGCTAAAAAGGGCAAAAGGATTAAGAAGTACAAATGGATAGTTACAAAATATAGAGGTATAAAGTGTAGTATAAGAAAAATAGTAAATAAAGTGATAAATATGTAAGGGGAAAGAGGGATACTAAATTTAGTGGGGTCATCACTGTGAGTTATATAGATCTCTAATCACTATGCCATACAACTGAAACTAACATATTATTGCATGCCAACTATAAAAAAAGAAAACCTCTCTCACACAGAAGCACAAAAATCCTACTTGCAAATCCCACATGAACTTGATCTTATAATCTATAATGACAAGATACAAGCTACCGTGAGCAACAGCAGAAATTAAAAAAAAGGATTATTAGACCCCCAAAGGCACCTGATGAAAGAACTATTGAAGCGATATAAAAATTGCTTAATATATTTAAAAGAGAAAATCACAAACATAAGCACGAAATTGAACAGTGTTTTAAAATAAAGACTTGAAAAAGAACTAAATATTGTTTGGGTGTAAACAAGGTAGACATTGCTATAAATGATCAAAAATGTTAAGTAGCAGAATAGACAAATTTGAAGATAATTTGTAAACTGAAACATGGATTTAAGCACAATTTTACAAAATATAATACAGGGAGACAAAAGAATAGATAATATGAGAGGCTAGGTAACATGGAGGTTAGAATGAAAAGATTTAATCTAACTCTATTGATATTCCTCTGAAGAGATAGAGAATTTAAAGAATAAGGGAGAAGGACTATTTGAAGAAGTAACAGAAGGAGAAAATAAAATAAAATTTATTTTTAAACACATTGTAGTGAAAGTTTGAAACCTTAAAGCAAACAGAGTACTTAAAAACAACAAGAGAGAGGAGACGACTAGAAAGAGCCCAGACTTCTGAAAAATGGTAGGAGCCTGAAGCGTAGAGTGATGCCTTCAAAGTCTTGAGAAAAAATAACCATTAACCTAAAATTGTGTACCCACCGAAGCTATAATTCAGGAAAAAGTTATAGATATTGATTTAATTTAAGACTTTATTAAATTAAATAAGTATGTTAAAAATTTAAAGATAACTAAAACATAATAAAAGAGAGGAGGAAACCTGTAGAAAAGAAAAGTTGAATATCCCAATCAAGATTAAAATTTGCATAACATCAAGTGAGTGAGAAGATACGGGACAACAAAAAGATTGCTATACTGCCAGAGGAAGCATAAATTTGTTTGACTTTAGAGGACACATGATATGGCCTATAAAAGATGAAGATATGCCCACATTAAGTATATTCATAAAAGCATTTTATGTAATAGAAAAAACTCATATTTCCATCAATAAAAGAATGGTTAAATAAATTATGACATTTTAATACAATGGAATGTTATCAAGTGGTAAAAAAAAATCTGAGCTATAGGTTAACAGAATTGAATCTCACGAACAATTTGTACAAAAATAGAATCATTGCCATCTGACATTTATATAAATATAAAAAATACTATTTGTTTTTAGTAATATTTAATGAAAGTATATAGAAGTGAATTGAAATGATAATAAAAGAGATTGATTTTTCCTCTAAGGTAGAAAGGGGATGTACTTGGAGAGAGTCATTCAGAGAGCTTTTTAGGTAGGGGTGGGTTTAGGGTTTTGTTATACTTCATATCTTCTTGTATTAAACATTTTATAGTAGATATTAAAAATGGCAAAGCACATGCACTTTGATCTAGTAATTCCATTACCGTAAGTCTATGTTGCAGACATGCTAAAAATACATTTTAAGTTATATATTCTGATACACCTACTAGAACTTGTCATAATCTGCGCATGGTATCTTCTACCACATTGACCTCTGAAACCATTAGGTCTGTCAGATTATAGTGCCCTAAAAGGTGAACTGCTTGTACTTCATCCTGTTTATAGGTCTTTTCTGCTCTAGGTCCCACACAAACCTGGCAGCATTTCCCGACACTCTTGAGTGGATCAGAACAGTATTCCCAGGTGAGAAAAATGTTGTTCTCAGAACCCAAAGAGGCTTATTGGTCTTTGTGCTTCCATTGTAATGACAAAAAGTACATGATAGAATAGTTTTTTTCCTTTATATTACAGGGGAAGTCCCAACATGCTCCTGGCCACTGGACTCACAAAAACTTCACAGATGTGTTGAGCACCACAGATGATTTATCTTTCACTATTTAATTTAGTCACCTCTTTTTATTCAGTTGATCTAATTAACATAATATCAATGGTATAATGGACCAATGGTACGTGCTCTAGAATGTCCACACCACCCAGGCCCCAATCAGGCCCCTTTTCTTAGAAGAACAGACATGCAGAAGTTGAAAAATCAGTCTTTTCTTCCACTCTTATAATTAAATAATTCTGGTCCTCAGCCTTTTCTGCCCTCTGCCTAGAGGATATGAGAGCCTTTAGGTGCTAGCTACAAGGCCCTCTGGCTTTCACACTTAGCATAAATTATTGGTTAATCTAATGTTTTAATAGATCCTGGTAAGAAGTTTTCTATTTCATAGTCCTTATAATTATTAGTTTCTGTCCCCCAACATTTCAAATGCCATCCAGATGCATTTCCTCCACCAGTGCTCAATGCCATTTAACTACTAGTTTAGATGACCAACTCCAGGTCATTTCAATTTACTAACCTACTTTAGGCTATCAAGATTCTACTTTCCACCAATCATGGTGACCTCATTGACAGCCAGTGAGTCACCCATTCTAGAATTCCAATCTAGAGTCGTTTTTGTGGTCTTCCTCAGGTACTAACCCTCATAGTTTCATTTTCCTAGGGGACAGATTATGAAATGAAAATTTACATGCTGGTGATTTATTGGGGTGTTCTCAGAAACAACACTGGTAAAGAAGTGAGTGAAGCAGGCTTAGGCAAAGGGCAAAGTTGAACTGTTATGTAATTGCAAAAGAGACTTCTGAAGGTCTCCTAGAAAGCTCTGCAGGTGGGATAGCCATTCAGAGATACTGAATTGAGATAAGACACCTGGGCCTTCATAGCCTCCTATCTATACTCAGCAGCCATTATATGTGGACTACTCTTGGGGAGGGACTAACATTTGGCAAGGAAGTTCTTTTTGTCCAAGGGCAGTTCCTGGAGAGAAATTCAGCTGTGAGCCCCGAGCACTCCACACTACCAACAATTGAGGAAGTGAGTGCCTCAGTCTTAAAAAAACAGATTTAGTAAGCACACTACAGTCTCTACTGGAAAAATGGGATCAAAAAACAGTAGAGGGAAGTTTTAAATTTTCCTCTATCATCTATCATCTCTCTCTCTCTTTCTTTCTCTCTCTCATTTATCTATTATCTATCTATTATCTATCTATCTATCTATCTATCTATCTATCTATCATCTATCTATATCTATCTATCTATCTATCTATCTATCTATCTATCTATCTATCTATCTATCATCTATCTATATCTATCTTCTATCTATTTATCAATATATCTTATAAAGGTAAAATTTAAATTTTTGCAATGTGCATATTTTTAATTTATTTAAAAATTATATTGTAAAGTAAATGAAGTAGGGGAAGATAGGGATGAGAATGAGGAAGAGGAGGAGGTAATCTTGATTTAGCTCAAATGATAGTATCTGGTACAAATTAAAAATGCCCTTAGCAAATAAGGCAGGCAATGCTAGATAAAGTAGTAGTTGCTATTGCTGAAAACTTACATTTAACTACATCCATAAATTTGCATGTTTGATTATTAGTTCATTTGATAATGAAGGAAGCAGTGTAAAAATCAAAACCCTTTGAAATCACATGAAAAACTGTGGTTTGTAAAGTCCAGTGGAGTTAACATAAGACATCAAACACAACCCAGCAGGAAGGAAGGTAGAAGCACCCTGGTCGTACCTAACATTTATGATTGCCACAAGACATTCTCTCTACATAAAGAAATCACAGATTTAAATGGCAAACAGAAATATTTATGATGTTATTTTTGGTGCATATGATATTTTGTGTGTGTTAGTTACTGGAGATAACTTTCAAAACAGTGGAGTAACTGGGAGAAGCAAACAAAAATATATACTGCTTTTATGGAAGTTCTAAAACATATCAGTGACTTTAATAAGATAGCATTTTTGTTTTCATTTGTGAAATTGCAATATTTCATAATTAATTTGATTGTAGAATGCTAGGGAGTTACCAAATCATGATAAACTTTTTTTTTAAAAATGAATATGCTTAAAATAAAAGAGAAAAATTCAAGCTATTAGAAAATTGTCAATACTTATTGTGACAACTCAAAAATGGGCATTATCAGACTAGGTTCTTGCAAAATACTCTGAAAGTCAATAGTATGAGACAAATCCTTTCATCTTGTTCTTTTCCAACTTTCCTGTAATGCTTCCTCTCCATCCAATCTCTTCTCTCCCTTTCTTTTATTTCTCATTAATTCACTTTTTTATTTATAAATTCATCACACATTAAATGGCAAGCAGAATTCAGTCAGTTAACAAAAAACACTATAGATATTTTGATGAGAGAAGTATTTAGTATAGATCATTAGACTGGAAATTTGTTAGAAATACTAGAGGAACAAATGGGATGGTATTGAAAGATGAAGAACTGAAATGAAGCTGCCCACTGAAGCCTTTATTTATAGGCATCCTGGATGCACAGTTGCAAAGTAGCCCATGATTGTCTTCTGGCCATAGTCAGTCAGCACTTCTGTGTAGCTATATGCCTGATTAGGGCAAATTAGGCTACTACTAGAATCTGAAGAAAAATAATGGCTTCTAGCTTCCATTTTCTGTCTAATCTCATGAAAGTACTTCATTGGTAGACTTTATACTAGAACTATGTGACAATAGAGCCTTAGTTGTTTAGCACATGAAATATAGGGGGAAAATTAGAAAGGCAGATGTGGCACTAAGTACTAAAAAAGTTAATATCTAGCACAATTTATCCCCTGGTTATTTAGTATTGTGAAAAATCCAGAAATAGCAAAATTAAAAATATCAAATCAGTAAAATAATATTTAGTAAGAGTTTGTGTATACAAGAACAATTCACAAACTGGGAACTTTTAAATCCAAAATTGATATAAAGCTCAGGTGCATGACGTTGCAGGGTGGGTTATAAAGTAAAAATGAGGAAGTTGTTTAACTCTTAGAGTTGTTGATTATTACAATGTGTTTTTCTAGACAACAGGGGATTGGTTTAAAGTGATTATCTTAAATTATTTTTGAGACGATGACAAGTTTTTTTTGTTTGTTTGTTTGTTTTATGTTTGTGAGCCATTTATAAGAAATAACCCAAGTTAAGTTTTGCTTATGTTCATGCAATAAGCTAGATTTAGTTTTGCTTATGTGGCTTAAATGGTTTTATTTTTTCAGGGAATTTTTAAGTTTGGTCTCCATTTTGCATTTAATTTTAATAGCATCCACAGCTCTTTGTGTGTTAATTACTCTCAGTCTTTGCATGTTAGTTAGAATCATCCTTCTTATTAAAACAAAACAAAACAAAACAAACAAACAAACAAACAACAATGATCACAGTGTCTACAAAAGTGGGGTGGTCACAAAGTCCCATGAGTCACTGTGTTAATCTTTGAGTTTTGTTGAATCCTCTTTTTAGTAAGAACTTTACTAAATATTATACCATAAAGTCTGAATTACATAGTTATTCTTCTAGCAAAGATGGAATAATAGGCACTGAATTTATCTTCTGCCTAAAACAACTGAAAAAAAAAACCCACCCCAAATATATGAAACAATGGCTCTCATGACATTGGAAACCTGGCAACAAAGTGATCCCTGACATAAAGGAAACAAATGAGGTGAGACCTGATATTGCCTGATATACTAACTGGAGAAAGTTTCTAGGTCGTTTCATAAAGAGGAAGAAACGAGGCAGAGCACAAGTTGAAAAAACAAAGCTAAGAGTATAGAAATTTTAGGGTAGAACAATGGAGGATCAAGGACTGCACAGAGAAAAAACTCAGGAAATCTTCAGAGTACTCTCACAGATTCGATTTAGTACTGATGAGTGCATGTGTTTGAGGAAACTATCCAAGGATGAGAATTGAAGGAACAGTGCTTAAAACTCATATAAGGCCAGGAGTAGTGTGCTTGTTCCAAATAGCAAGTGTGAAAAACCTGAGAATTTACTGAACTTTTGGAAAAGTATAAAGTAATTTGCTTCATTAGTGGGAAAAATTAATTTTTGGCTAAATGTTGCTATAATTGACCTGCCAAAGTTTAAAGGAAGACCCCAAAACATTAATTTCCAAATAACTATTATTTATTCTAAAACAAAAGAATATTTATAGACATACAAAAATATTTACCAACCAACAAGTTAATATTCACAATATTAGCATCCAATTAAAAATTATGAGCTAGGCAAAGAAGCAGGGAAATACAATTCACAATTTGGAGAAAAATTCCTCAGTTGAAACTCATCTAGCAATCACACAGATGATTGAATTAGTAGACAAGAATATTACAATTATTATAATTGTGTTCCATATGTTCAAAAAAGTTAAAGAATAAATATTAAATATAGACATGGAAGACATAAAAAGACCAAATTAAAAGTTTATATATGACAATTATAATTCCAAGATGAAAATACACTCACACACCCAACTACATGTTATTTATAAGAAACTCATTTTAAATATAAAGGCACATGTACAATAAAAATAAATGGATAGAGAAAGATATACCAGACTAACACTGATCAAAAGAAAGCAGGTGTAGTTATATTAACTTTAGACAGAGCTGAATTCAGACCAAGGAAAGTTATCAGGGATAAAGAGGGACATTACATAATAATAAAAAGATCAATTTTCCAAGAATACATAATAATCCTTAACATGTATGCACCTAACAACATAATGTCAAATTATGTAAAGCTAAAACTGATAGAACTACTAAGAAAAACATATGAATTCATTATTATAACCAGAAAATTCAATGTTCCTGTATCAGAATGGACTAATCTAGTCCACAGAAAATTAATAAAGGCGTAGTTGAACTCAACAACACCATCAATCAACAGAAAATGATTAATATCTATGGACTACTTCATCCAACAACAGCAGAATACACATTCTTCTCAAGCTTACATGGACGATTCACCAATATAGAGCAAATTTAAAGAATAGAAATCAGATAATGTCTGCTGTAAGACCACAGCAGACAGACCTCAGCTAAAATTAATTATAGAAAGATAGCCAAAAAATCTCCAAATACAAGGAAATTAACAACACATTTCTAAATAACATAGGTATTGAGTAGGAAATCTCAAGAGAAATTTACAAATCTTTGGACTAAAAATAAATTAAAGCATAACTTATCGAAATCTGTGGGATTTAGCAAAAGTAGTGCTTAGAAATAAATAGCATTGAATGTATATATAAGAAGAGAAGAAATATCTAAAATCAATAATTTAAGCTTCTACCACAAGAAAGCAGAAAAACAAGAGCACATAAGTCCAAAGTAAGAAGAAGAAAAGAGATAATAAAAGATCAGAAATCAGTGACATTGAAAAGAGAAAAATATGAAGAAAATAAACAAGACAGAGTTGGTTTTTTGAAAAGATCAATAATATTGACAAGCCACAAGCAAGGCTACTAAGAAGAAAAGAGAGAACACAACTTATTATTACAGGAAATGAAAAGAGAGAACATCCCTACAGATCCCATAGACATTAAAAAGATAATAAAGAAATACTATAAACAACTCTATACCCACAAATTCGGTAACCTGGATGAAATGGATCATTCTTTGAAAGACATTATCTACTGGAACTCACACAAGAAAAAATAGACAACTTGACAGGCATATATCTATTAATTAAGTCAATAATTAATAAACTTCCAAAAACAGCAACACACCCATATGTGTTCACTGGTAAATTCTACCAAATAGTTAAGGAAGAAATTATACCAGTTCTTTACAATGTCTTCCAGAAAGTAGAACCAGAGGAAATACTTCCTAACTAATTCTATGAAGCTTTAGCATTACCCTAAACCAGAAGCAGGCAAATAAATTACAAGAAAGGAAAACTATACATTAATATCTTGCATTAATATAGATGCAAAAATTCTCAACAGAATGTTAATAAATTGTATCTAACAATGTATATAAAAAAAGAATTATATGCATGACCAAGTCAGATATATTTTAGGTATGCAAAGCTGGTCGACCTTGAAAATCAATTAATGTAATCCATCACATCAACAGGTTAAAAAAATAAAAATCACACATTCATATCATTACATGCAGAAAAAGCATTTGACGAAATCCAACTTACATTCATGATAAATACTCCCAGTTATATAGTAATAGAGAGGATCTTCCTCAGCTTGGTAAAGAATATCTACAAAAACCTACGGGTAGTAGGTTGTTAATGGTGAGAAACTTGAGGCTTTCTCACTAAGATCAGGCAAGGATGTCTCCTCTCATCACATCTTTTCAACATCATATTAGAAGTCCTAGCAAACTCAATAGAACAAGAAAAGGAAATAAAAGTATACAGATTGGAAAGGAAGAAAGAAAATTATTTTTGTTCGTAGAAGATATAATCGCTTACGTAAAAAATCCAAAAGAATAGACAAAAATTAGTCCTGGAACTAATAAGCAATTCCAACTGGGTCGCAGGATACAAGATTAATATGCAAAAGTCAATCATATTTCTAAATGCCAGTAACAAACAAGTGTAACTTGAAATTAAAAATATAATATGTTTACATTAGTATACCTTAAAATGAAATACTTAGGCATAAATCTAGTAAAATATGTACAAAATCTATGTGAGGAAAACTACAAAACTCTGATGAAAGAAATCAAAGAACTAAGGAAATGGAGAGATATTTTATGTTCATGAAGAAGGAAACAATATTGTCAAGATGTTATTTCTTTCCAAATTTTTCTATACATTCAACAAAATCTCAATCAAAATCCCAGTGGGTTATTTTGTGGATATTGATTAATTAATTATAAAGTTTATATAGAGGAGTAAAAGACCTAGAATAGCCAACACAATATTGAAGGAGATAGACAAAGGTGAAGGACTGACACTACTCACCTTTAAAATATACTATAAAGATACAGTAATAAAGACAGTGTGGTATTGGAAAAATAGATAATATTGAAGGTGAAACAAAGTCAGAGGACTGACACTCCAACTTAAGTGGTAATCATATGAGTAAATTTAGACTTTTTTCTTTTTATTATAAATATCTCTAAAAGATAATTGACAAATGTTCATTTTTGGCCAACTGGAGTAACAGGAACCAAATTTACTCTTCAAAGTGAAACAATAAAAAAAAAAGAAAAAAATATTTGCTTTCAAGGCATTGTACATCAGGCAACAAAGGACAGTGGTAAATTCATGAAATACTTAAAGTAAAAGATTATGATGGTTAGACTATATACATAAACATGCTTTTGACACAAAGATTGAAAATAAAAGAAAAGGAAAAGAAATGCTATGAAAATACTTACACTGTTGGTAGAGCGATTCTAATATCGGAAAAAGTATAATTGGAAACAAGATGAATTATTACATATAGATAGGAATACATTTATAATATTAAAAAGGTACACGTACTAGGAAAATATTACAATCCTATTTCTGTGCACTCAATTTCATAACTTCAAAATACATAATGCAAACACCAAAATAACTAAAAGGATAAATAAACTCAATGTTATAGTAGAAAACTTTAACAGTGTTGTCTTAATAGCTAACAGAAAAAGCAGATAAAAATTTTCAATTATAGAGAAAGTCTGTAAAACAGTCAACCAAATTGACGTAATTAACAAATATAGCGCACATAAAATATTTTCTAAAATTGACCTTACCCTGGAACATAAATAAAGCTTTCATAAATATCAAAGAATTTGATAAAATATATTCTACTATCACAGTGGAATTTGATTAGATATCAGTAATAAAATAGATACATTTATAAGTAGTTGGACATTAAAGAATGTCTAAATAATCCATGTGTTAAAGAAGAAATCACAATGCAATTACACAACATTTAAACTAGATGATGGAAAGATACATTTTAAAACTTGAGAGATTTAGGTAAAGCAGTGACTAGAGTGAAATTTGTAGCCTTAAGTTCATGTATTAAAATAAAAGGAATCAGGTAGTCCTGATGAGGAAAAAACAAAAATGAAATAAAACAAAACAAAATAAAATAAAATAAAATAAAAGGAAGGTGGAAAATAAATTATCTTATCTTTGACTTCAAGAATTTAGAAAAAGAAAAACAAAATGAGATGAAAGGAAAAAGAAAACAAAGAAAATAAGAGTAAAAATTAATAGAATAGAAACAAATTCTATCACAGAATTCAAAGTCAAAATTTGGTAATATGAAAAGAGAAACAAAATTTATAAACTCAGCCTACCTTTATCAAGAAACAAGAGAAAAAACATGTTATTAATATTAAAAATTAAAATGTGAACATCACTACAGAGTCTACAGAAATTAAAAAGATAATGAGAAGATATTCTAAATTGGTATAAGTCTATAATTTAGAAAGTTTAAATAATATAAAAATGAAAAATACAACTTAAACTAATAAAAGAAGAAATAATTTAAATAGGCTAGTAACAATTAAAATGATTTTTTTCATTAAAAAAATTATTTAAAGAAAACCTCAGGCTTAATAGATTCAACAGTAAATTCTTCTAAACTTTTATGGAAATAACAACATCAATATTATATAAACTCTTCAAGAGATTAGGAAAAGAGAGGCCCGCATAATATTGATACCAAAACCTAATGAGGACACCACATCAATGGGAACTTGCAGGTCAGTTTCTTTTATTAACAAAGTTACAAAAACCATTTAAAGTTAAGAGAATTTAGCAATATTTAAAAGAGGGATGGGGAAGAGGTAGATAGGGTAAGGGGGTCAAATATATAGTGATGGAAGCAAATTTAAGTTTAGATGGTGAACACACAATGAAATATACGTACAACATTATTGAATTATACACTTGAAACCTGTATAATTTTATTAACCAATATCTTCCCAATAAATTTAATAAAAAATATTTAAAAGGAAAGTAAATCACATCAAAGTGGAATGTATTTCAGGCATGCCAGAGTGATTTATCATTTGTAAAGTAGTCAGTCTAATTCATCATATTAACATAAAAAATGAAGAAAAAATATATGATTATATTGATAGATTCAGTTACTACACTTTGTAAATTCAGAAAGCATTCACGAGATTAAAAAACATTTAGCAAGGTAGGAATGGAAGATAATTTGTTTAATCTAATAAAGAATTATCAGAGCCATTGTATTTAATAGTGAAAGATTTCTCTGAGACCGGAAATGTGATGAGAATGCCAATTTCACTAGTTCTTTTCAACATTGTATTGGGTATACACTGCAAGAAGGCAAGTAAAAGAAGAAAAAGAAATAAGGTTTGGAAAGGTCGGAACTAAACTGTCATAATTCTGACAAAATAGGATTGTAAAATAAAAAAAATCCAAAGACTTATACACTAATTATTAAAATTAATAAAATAGTTAGATAGTCATAGAATAAAGTTCAATAGCAAAATCCAGTTTTATAATTTAAGTACCTAGAAGTTCGAGTACCTACAAAATTAATTTAAAATAATATAATTTTCAATTGTATTAAAAATTACAAAACAGAAAGTCAAAGGATTTCTACACTGAAAATCATAAAACTATTGACAGAAATTTAAAGAGATAAAATAAATTGATATACCATGTTCATGGATTGAAAGACACACTATAGAAATATATTTTGTTAGTTAGAAACTGTCGTATTACAAACTTTCACCCACATTTTGTGACTTAAAATAACAAGCACTTATTATTATTCATATATCTACTTGCTATAGCTGACCTAGGTTATGCTCAGCAGATCTTGATTGCATCAATGGTCATCTGGGGGATCAACTAGATTCTAGTTGGTCTAGAATAACTTTACAAACTCGGAGCTCTCTGGCTTTCACTTGGGCAACAGGCGTTATATTTCCATTTGTCTCCTGTAGTTAAGCAGGCTATCCTAAACTTGCTCAGAATATGGTGGCTTGATAGAGTTTAAAAAGAGGGAGAATAAACACAAAGCTTCTTAACCTATTTCCAGTTTGCCCCAAGAATATGAGCCAGAGGCACTTGCGATTGTAGTGTTTATCCCAAGATAACTCGCAGCTTATAGTCCTAACCTTATTCCCAAAGTTTTCCACAAAATATCTTGCTTTTATTATGATTTTTGCATCACTCTAGTATATCGATAGTCTTTGGAAATAAATGGCATCATTCTATTTGTAGCATTCTGTTTTTAGTAGTGGTGTTTCCATTTTAAAAAATATAGTAATTTTCAATCACTGAAAATGTCAAATTCTAGAAAATAGAGCATTCCTATGAGTGATATTAACATCATTCTCAAACAGTTGTTAGCTGAAGATTCATTTGACAAATTCGATTTATGTATACATTTCTGTTACATTAGGATTAGAGACAAGTTCTGTTTAGAAATAGCTCTAAGAATAATTTTTATATTTTATTTTCATATTGAAAACCAGTCAGGTTTGCTTCGGCCTCTAAAAGCATGTTTATGTAAAATTAAAATAACACTGGCAGTGAGCTGCACTTTTTTTTTCTAAACAGGAAATGGGTTAATGCCTAACGATGATATTTCCATTGCATTTTATGGTCCAAAGCAAGTCATATGACTTGCCCAGATTCAGGGGTTGGATAAATGACTTTATATATTGATAGGGTGAGCTGCAACTTTCATTGCAAAAGGATAATTATAAGTAGGGATGAAAAATTGTGGGCATTTTTTATTTCTATAAAGGACGTTTGTTCTTTGCAAATTTGTTTATACTTTAATGCATCTAAATAAAAATCCTGTGGTTTTCTTTTGTGGAAATTGACAAACTGATACTAAAATTTACTTAGAAATATAAATGACCAACAATGGCCAAGGTGATCTTAATAAAAGGAAACAAGGTGGAGACCTACACTAACAAATAAAAGGACCTGTTACAAAGTTGTTGTAATTAAGATAGAATGTTATCGGAATAACAATATGCATCACCTCATTCTAACAAAGATGATATGTGAATAATTGTCCTTTCAATACATTGTACTGGGTCAATTAAATATTTATATGAAATAAAACCCAACATTGACCTTACTTAACACCACACACACACACACACACACACACACACACACACACACACACACAAACCAATCAAGCAGACTGCAGGTGTAAGTTTAAAAGATAAACAAAATTCTTTAAAAAAAGACATTGGAAAATATCTTGATGCTTTAGGAGTAGACAAGTAATTTTTCATCAGGACACTAAACGTGCTAACCATAATTAAAAAATGAGAACTTAGACTATTTTAAAATAATAAATCTGTTCATCAAATATATTAAGAATGTAAAACTATAAATCACAAAAATAGCAAAGAACTGCTGCAACTCAATAATAGGAGACAAACAACCAAAAAAGTATAAACGAAAGACTTGAAGAAAGACCACGAAAGCAGATATTTGCAATAAAACAATAATGCCCAAAGTCAGAATAATGGTTGTCTTTAGGAGGACTGTAATGTGAGAAGGCCTTCTGTGATGATGATAATGTTCTGTTTACCAATATGGGCTAGAGTTCTGGGGCAAAAAAAAAAAAGAAAGAAAAAAGCCAATAACACTTAATGATACCTAGAATGTTTTAGAATAGGTG
>NW_011888836.1:7692772-7714562 GCF_000151845.1 Pteropus vampyrus
AATAGTATTTATTCTCTTTCATGAAGCAGTTCTAACTCTCCAATTGTTCCTTTCCCCCAAGATTATAAATTGGAGCTGCACTGGGAGCAGCCTCCTTTCATCAATTCTGCTTCTTAATATTGCCAGGGAGAGAAGATCTAGTGATTATAATTTATGATGCCCAAATCTCAGTGGTTTAGCAGAAATTTATGTTTGTTCTCATGAAGTTCTTTTAGAGGCTGTGGGGACAATAGAGAATTGAAGGAGTGGTAAACTGCTCCAAAAATGATTTAGGGACATGGACTCCTTACATTCTATTCTTTCTTCTTTCTCTAGGATCTTAGAGTCCTCTGCTATATCTTCTGAATGTTACTGGCAGACAAAGGGAGTTAGATGAACACATAATACTTTTTATGAGTCGGACAAGATGTGGCATACATCATATCTGCCCATACTCTACTGGCTAGAATTCACTCAGATAACAATATCTAACTGCAAGTGATGCTGAAAACCGGTCTGCCTGTATGCCTAAGAGAAAGAGGAAGGAAGTTTATTAAGCAGCTAACCAGTTTCTGCTACTGGGATTATTGGCCTCTGTATTACCAAAGAAGTTGAATACTCTGAGGTACATTTGTTATTAACCACTTTCTTCATCTTAAAACTCTCTTCCTTTGATTTTTGTGATCTAAATTTTCATATTTTTCTCCTTATGGTTATTATTAGCCATTCATTCTGGGGTCCTTTTGAGGACTGCTCTTTCTCTGCATGTTCTTTAAAAGTCAGTCATAATTCCAAAGGACTCCATCATCATCTCTTTGAGCTGTGCACTCTAAATTTAATTCTTACAGTATCTTAAAGAAAACCCTTGTCTCACATCTCCTTTCATTTTGATGATTCTTAAGTCTAATAAAGAACTCTTTGCTACAGTCATAAGCCATATTTCCAACAGCCTAATAAATATTTCATTTTGGAAGGTCCACAGGCACCTCAAGTCAATCACACCAGAAAAAGAATCATTAATTTCCAACAAACTCCTTCTGTATTATCTTATTTGATGAATTACTATTCTTTGCCTTGCAATTTCATATTCTTTCTTCTCACATACACACTTCTCAGTGAATATCATCAATTTAGTTACTAAATTCTACAAATTCTAGCTTTTTAGTATCTTTTGTATCCATATCTATTCTCCATTGACTGAATTCACCAGTTTTTGCCTGGCTTTTTAATCTTAGCTTATTAACTGCTCTTCTAGAATTGAGCATTGTCTTCCTTGAACTCATTATCCATATTGAGAATCAGAAGAAAATTGTAGAGATCTTTTAAGACAAAGTAGTTGGGAAGAACCAAATTGGAATCCACAGTTGATGCTGTGGATCGGAAGACTCTGGAGAGAAGACTAACAGCGGGATAGAGTGGTGCCTAGGAAAAGAAGATGGGCCTCAGAACCAAGAGTGATATCTCTGCACGGGATTCATTACCTGAACAGAGACTGTGGTTAAGTTGATGGGCTAGACTATCGAACTTACTAGACAGAGTCTAGCTTCTGACTCTGCTTTTATCATATGGATGATAAAAGCAGAGTCAGAAGCACAGCAAAGAACAGGAATATTTGGGCCAGATGGATGCTGATCAGAGTCATAAACAAATCAGAACAATTCAAAGTGCAAGAATCAGAGTGGGCTGGGGTGTAAACTATGAAGAAAACTTCTTAGATAAGCTCTCAACCTCTGTCGAATGGCCAGAATGAGAATTAGTGTGTGGAAGTTTTAGAGAGGCAGATTTCTGCTCACCCTGAGAAATACCTTTTAGTCATCAGAATTTACTGGTGAAAACGTGGGATGCGTTGTGAGCTAGTTTGTTCCCAGTGACTGAAAGGATTCAAAAAGAGACTTCATTACTGTCTGTGAAGCTATTGTAGAGGCTATTTCTGTATCATAGGGATGAGGGGATTAGACAGTTGATAAGCTCATTATAACCCTCAAAAATTTTTTTCTTACTTCCCAATCTGAAGGTTATGATTTGGCTCCAACTGGGCTATGTGACATTCTTTCACATTTTCCTCCTAATATAGCAGATATTAAGTAACAGAACTTATGTGTTATTCTGCTTGTGTTGCATTCCACATCCCCGAAGAAGTGGTTTTCACCTTGGCTCCACTTATATTTAACAAAATATAGTTTGCTCTCCCTCACCCCCTCCTCATTGAATCGAGTGAACTAGTTAATTCCATCAGATTTTGAGTTTGATTGGGTCTTGTAGTCGAACAGGAAAAATGAAAGAGACCTGAAGTGTAGAGCCCAAATTATGGGAGTTAGCTTTGGCAAACAGCTGCCTAAAACTGACTGGCCTTTATGTAGAGACTAAAGCCAAGTAGTGGTGACACAAGATCTAACTGGGGAAGCTTCTAGCTGAGAAGGCTGAGCTTCTTAGATTTGTTGTCAAATGTAACATTTGGAAGTGGTAAATCATTTCAGGAGCCTGGGTGCTTGGCAGCCACATTCCTGCCTGGGTTGCTGGCAATGAAAGCTGTGTCTTCATAGTCTCATACAGTTCTGATGGGGACATATGAGCCATCAGTGACTGATCATTTTGAGAAAACCTGACAGAAAACAGAAATTATCCTTACTTTCTCTTGCTATAATGAAGTGAGCAGAGGCTGAATGATATAAAGTTGTCTCATTTATTATACAGATGACTCACATGCTTTCTGACTCATGCCAGTAAAAATTACTGTCACTAACAGAACTATGCCAGGGCTGAAGAAAAATTGTGTTCTGTGTGGCCCCCACAGCCCCACCCCACACCCTTTCCTGAGGACTGGGCTATCATGATGCTGCATAGATCTGCCCTTCTGCTTGGAACTGGGACACTAAGTCATTTAGCTGCAGAATAACTTTTTTGGCTATAGATACACCCTTCAGGATAGGATGCTGTTAATCAACCTTGTCCATGACATTATTAAATTAACAGCTCCTGCATATAAGTAACATATTATAGCTATGTCATTCTCATGATTTAAAATGCTTCTATTCTTTCATTCATCAGGTAAAACAAAGATGCAGTGGAAACCTGCACTTTCTGAACAGATGCCTCCATAACTGTACTGTCATGGTCTGCGTTATGTCTCTTTTCCATCTGCTTTTTGTCTGGTTATGTGTGAGCAGCAGCCATCTTTTCTCTTCAGCTAACTTTCAAAACTTGATGTGAGATTCATTTGGATCGTTTTTCCAAAATATGTGTAGGTGAACTCTCTCTAGATTTACACTGAAATCCTAATTTTGCATTAGTGTTTAATGATAAAAATTGACTTTCTGGAAAAATAAAAGTTGTTTATATTATTGAGATTTCTCAAGAGGTAAAATTTTCCAATTTTTAATAGCAAGTTTTCACTTTTCAATAGTTTTTTAGCAAATATTTTGTATAGAAATAATAAAATAAAACCTAGAGCTTCAAATGCTTTTACTTTCTCTTATCCATCCAACTTCTATGTGGATGCAGAGATCTCTCTAGGCACAAGAAAATGAAGTGACCTATCTGATATTCTAGGGGAAAAAATTTCACTGAGGTTCCTGGGCTTCAGGACCTTCATCTTGGTATTCTAAAAGCAATAAAATCTGTACGTTAATTGTAATTTCTCAAGTGATAGTCATGTGATATTCATTCTTATGAAATAGTTATTTATTAATAAAAATAATCTAGTTCTTTCTTATGGGTTTTACATTCTTCTCTTGAAGAACTGAATTAATCTCTGCCTAACTGTTAACATTTGTCAAAATATATAATTCTCTTTTCCCATTTCTTTACCTTCTTTTTCCATATATCACATTTTGTCTTCGCTGGCAGGAGCCTGGCGAAGAAGAAAGAAGAAGAGAGCAGGAAGATATCTCTTGCTGACTCAAATTATATGTAGAGGCCATTTTTAAAATGTATATCAAACTAAACATGTCTAAGGAAAATTTTAAGATAGATCGATAAATGTGAATTGACCAATAGGGTAGATAGATATGACTACTTATTGACCAATCTCTGAACTAATTAAATTGTACCTTATCTAGAGTTCCAAAAATATGTCCTATTAGAATAATTGATTCAAAGATAATGAAATAATTTTAACTGTGAGCTTCTTAAGAGTAAGTCCTATATTTCTTGTATTTTTATCACCTAGCACAGGGCCATTAGTGAAAGCTCAATTTTTGTTGAGTTAATAGCAGTAAAGAAAAAGATTTTTTAAGACTTTAGACTTCCTTGGACACAAGAATGTGCACTTGAATGTTTGAAAGAAAATTAAAATCTGTTCCAGTCCATTCAAAATGGTACATTTTCCAAAAATAACCTGTTTTCTTTTTTGACATAATTTTAGGTCACCAGTGGAGCCTCACTGAAAATGGATACATTGTATTTATAGTTTTCTAAGCTAAAAGAAAAATGTAGAACCACTAAACACCTGTTACAGTTATCCCATAAGAGACTAGCCAGCTTTTTTTTAAACAAGTGTTTTCTAAGAGATAATAAGGAACAATATTAATTAAATCTGTACTTTTTTTTCCCTAGTACTTTCAATGCAAGTCACAGATTTACTGACATTTCTATAACTCCAGTGGAAACAAGTATATAATAATTTCCAGTGGGGTTTTTATTGTTGTTTTGTTTTTGTTTATGTTTTAAAGCTACGGAAAATACCATATAATTATTGTCATGGTATTGAATATGTGGTCTGGCAAAACAGGAGCATGACATGACTGTAGCCAATATAATGATAATTTAGTGGTACAGTAATCCAGGACTAATTATTTCAATTCTCTCTGTGTTTTCCTTTGGCTACCTTAAGGCCTTTTTGGCCAATTTGGCTCTGTTTTAACTTCAGGTGAAAAAATATCACATTAAAACCAACAGAAAGAGGGGTTCTGAGTAGACTAGAAGGCAGTGGTATTGAAGTTGTGTGGAGTTATGTTCTAAGAACACTCTCATTAGATTTGTAGGTCCAGTGGATACATTTATTTGGTATCGATATGGTGGATTGGAGCCATGTTCTGACATAAGAAATAGTACTGTTTATACCAGAGAGAGAGAGTGATTCCCAGGCTGATGGAAACATCTCTTTCAAATTATTAACTATATAGTAGATTATTGTGCCATGTAGGTCAGAAAAATTTTTTGACCCTTTAGACCCATGCTCTTTACTTAGCCTCACTAAATTATTTACTTATCAGTATTGTCATTCTTGTTATTCTTTAGAAGTAGTTATTTAACTACAGTATCTAATCATTTTTCTGCTCAAACTTTTGGATGGTTGGATTCTATTTATACAATATTTTATTCTTCTCAATAAAACTTTTCTCTTTCATTGTTATCTAGCATCTGGAATTCTTTATCTTTCTTAAAAACAAAATTAGAAGAAAATTAACACTACCATCTTATAGTCTCCTCATTCATTATTTCACTTAAATACTTTAAATATCTTTGATTCAATTATTTGTTTGTATTCTATTTTTGCATATACATATGCAATATGTATATTTATATGTATGTATAAATACATATGTATAGTTTTATTTTAAACTTCTCAAAGGACAGTCTATTTAGCATGAATTTTGGGAAGTTTAATATGTCAGATATATGAAATCACTCATAGTTACATATAAGTACTCCATATATATTATAACTATCTTAATGATAGTTATTCAGTATTGATTATTCATACGATATTAAGCTAATTTATCCTCAGTTCTATTTTTCTAAAGCCACATGGAGATTAAATGGAGGGGTCTGTGACGGTATTATATCTGTTTATCATGTGATTGGGTCACATAACCTAGCAAAGCTGGACTGATATACCTTTTAGCATATGGGATATTAAAACAACGATATAAAAAGGAAAGAAGATAATGGAAGAAGTACATCCAACTTAGTATAAAATCTTTTTTTCTATGGTCATAAAATTTATTATTTTCATTAGGTTGCCATTTTAGGAAGAACACCTAGGGCTAATGTTTCATGTTTCTTAATGTTACATGCAAGACTTGGCATTGATAGCTTAAGTTACTATAAGTACTGTTGCTTGGAAGCAGTACAACTGTTTTAGAGTTTTAAGACTACAGACTTTTACTACTCAAATCTTGTTTAGTGTATGTTAAAATCAGAAAGTTCTGAATGGCTGGTTAGGAAAGTAGCCAAGAGCAGAAAAGATGTCTGTGCCTCCTTTTCCAGGGCAGTATAAAATCTTAATGCTTTATTATTATAGTTTGTGAATGAAATTATTAAACAAATTAAGCAAATATTTATTGAGTGCTTATGTTGTGCCAAGCACTAGAGACCTACTATTATGTACATATATTGAGCAAGAGATGATTACTTCCTTTATGAGACTTACTATTTGTAATGCATAAATGAATATGTGCTAAAATAACTATACATTAATATATTCCTATGAAATATTGTGGGTAGAGCATTCCAGGCAAAGATGACATGAAATGCAAAGGCCATGACTTAGGAAAAATCTTGGAGCATATTCTAGATAACAAGAAAGAGGACCAATGTGTCTGGAAGGTAACAAGCAAGAGGGAGACTAGCAAGAGATGAGGCAGAAGCTCAATTATGTAGAGTCTTGGTCCATGATGAGGAGTTGGGATTTCATTCTAGGTGTGATGGAGAGCAATGAAAAGTTTTCAAACAAAGGAGCAACGTAATTTTAGGCTTTTACATTTCTGTGTAGAAAAAAAAAGAATTGGTAGGAGTACAAATTAGAAGCAGAGATAACTCTTAAGCTTATTCAGGCCAGACATTTTGATGGCTTATGTAGTATAAAAACTGATTTTATTTTTATTTTTTATAATGCAAGTGCCTGACTTAAGCTTTGATTGCCAAGGCATGCATTTCAAAGAGGCAAACACTTCAAAATAGCTATCTCTAACAAATATTTTGCTAACTAAATGACTAGATAAAGATCCAGGTTGCCTTCCCCCACTGAGGTTCCACTGTTTTAGAGATCTTGGTTGATTTCAACAACCGACAATTTGGCTACTTGTTTTTTTTTTTTTTTCCTCTTCCTGTGTTTTAAATTCCTGTTCTTATGTTTTAAATTCATCAATGAAGAGTGAGCCCATAAAACCCTAAACTCTTAATCTTGATCCCAATTAAAGCAGCACCCCAGGCATATGTGCTATTTCTCTCTTTCTCTCTCTCCCCATGATCTTGACCTCACTGTGTGGCCCCAAGTATGCTGCGTAATTTCTTGTACTAGTTATTGCTGAAGGATGTCTTGCAATCATAATAAGAACCACAACGGCTGGTCCAGCCACAACATTGGTTACTGATAAGCTGAGACAAGAAGAACAGTACAAAACAGAGTGGTAGCAATGGAAAAAGAGAGAAGTATATGAAGTAGATATTTTTGGAGGTGATATGATAGGAATTACTGTTGGTGAGATATAGAAGATAAGAAGAAAGAAATACATGACAATGATGATTCTGGATTAAATGACCATATGATTGGCAGTGATATTTATTTAGAGAGAAACAGAATTGGAGATTTAGATAGTATAAGTTCCATTTGGACTTGCTTCTTTGAACTTTCTATGTTTGAGATTTCTATTAGACATCTAAGTGGAGATGTGAATCTATCTATCTATCTATCTATCTATCTATCTATCTATCTATCTATCTATCATCTATCTATCATCTCTCATCTACCTACCTATCTACCTATGTATGAGTCTAGAGCTCAAAAAGGAGAAGTCTAGATTGGAGATCAGAGAGTGTGATAGAGAAAAGTGAGAGGGTATAAGAATGAGTGCTGAGATATCCTTATCTGTGGGATTTTGGTAAAGGAGGAGACATCAGTCAACATAAGGAGTGGCCAGAGGGGCAAATAGAAAGCCAGGAAGTGCAGTGACATAGAAACCTAGAGGGAGGAATGTTCCAAGGAAGAATAAATGGCCATCTTTGCCAAATGCTACTAAAGTCAAATAGTATTAGACAAATATGTTCTCCAATTTAGCAACCCAGGCCATCAACAACCTCTACAAGAACTATTTCAGTGAAGTTTTGGGGATAAAACCCAGGTGAATATACACTGAAAAGTAAATGCAAGATGAAGAAGAGGAGACACAGTATGTGGATAATTATTTTGAATTTTTTTTTTTTTTTTTTTTTATAAATGAAGGTAGAGAAATGGGATGGAAGATAATGTGGAATGTGAGGCTAAGGGAGTTTTACTTACGGTTAATGAAATTTATTCTGATATATTGAATATATGAGGCAATTAACACATTGTGCAATATTTCACAGGAACAGAAATCTAAGAAATAGCTGGAATTTAACTCTTAGTTGAGTAATAGTCAAGTATTTTTATTGATACAAGCTATCACCTATCTTTATCATTTCCATACCTGATTATAAATATACGCTATGGACAATAATAATCCACTGAACAACTAATTTGAAACAACTTTCTTGTGTAACTGTCTGGAACAATCACGGGAAATAGTAAGATATTCTTTATATGAAGGTAACCTTGGTGAATAACAATTTTTTAAAAAGGACTTACATAGAAAATTTACTTTTATCTTAATAACAAATAAAGCTCTACATCTCAACATCATGGAGTTGGTTTGTATTCAAAGGGAGCACGAGCTGTGCACGGTTCCAAGGCATCTTTTCTAAGTGATCTTGTCCAAGGTTACCACTGCACATGCTTTTTGTGGTGGCCTCAGAGCAGAGACGCTATCAGCACTTTAAGGCCCTTCTAAAGAGGAAAAGACATCCAGAGCATCTGCATTCTGCTGGTATAAATATTATATTGTCTTTACTAATGGACATGGCAACACAGAGTTTAGGGTGGAACTTTTTAAAAACATTTCTTGCCCTTTGAAACTATCTCTGAACCTAGCACTTTTCAAGGGAATTTGGCTTTTTCCCCTTTAATCATTAGTGTTTTGAAAGCTTCTACTAGGACTAGAAGGAGTTAAACATTAAAAAACTTGCATATTAGAGTATAAGACTCAAAGAACTGTTAAATGCAGGGGGTCTTCTTGTGGACTGAGTGTTATCTAATCCTCAGGATGTTTGGCTCGAAGAATTTTCAGATGACACATAATCTTAAATGTTTCGATAGATGAGGACGTAATTCCTTATCTTGGCAAAGAAATCAAGTTCAGGAACCAACTCAGCTACATGCCCAAAAGATAAGGGAGAATTTCCTCTGTCTATGCTCTGAAGCACTGTCTCCTCAGTCAGAGATGGTCCTGGGTGGCAGTAATGTACAGATTGCTGTTACCTGACACTGACCCTAGCTAGGGAGTGCCTATTTGTTCCCATTTGGCCTCTTCAAAATATGTTTGACTACTTTCAACGATAGAGAAGTCCAAGAGAAGAAGGCAAAATGTGCTACATAGTGAATTGCTTCCCCTAGGTGGCTGCAATAAAATCTTTAATGTAAAATTGTGGTGTATGCTTGATTATTTGTCCCTGAACTCCAGGGAACTGTCAAATAGGGCATTTGGGAATGAAGGACATTTAATCAACATGTTTGCTGCTGTTTTAGGATTCACTGATTGTTAATACGGTAGTGCCTCTGCTGTTTCATAAAGGTCATATTGTTACATAAATTTTGCCTGCAGAAGCTCATTCATGGAAAGGTGAGGGCTTGAGGAAGAACAGGGTAATATGACACTCTCAGGAAGATACATTTATGCACATGCCTTTGATGAGGAGTTGGGAATGAAACTCAGATAGCATTAATTCCATTTCTTTAATTTATGTTTTTTATTGCCCTGTTTCATAAAGTGATTAGAGAAACATAAAACAAATGAATATAATTAAGTGATCTAATTTAGAAATGATGGACTTTTAAAGGTGATTATTGAATTTATCTTTGTGCAAAAATTCTAAGCTTTTGGAATGTCAGTTTTTAGTCATTCTGTGTATGTGTGCATGTGTGTATGTGTGTGAGTGTACATGTGTGCATGTCTAAAATGATTAAAAGTGAAAAGATAATATGATTTTAAAATGAAAGCTTTTTGACAGCCCTTCATGTACATAGTTTAGAATTGAAAATAATATTTTGCTGTTATTTTTAATGGTTGTTAGTGGCAAACTGATTTGGTCAAAGTAGAAAGTGCTCATTGAATCAGGGTTTTTATTTTGTTTGCTTTTTGTTCCTTAATAGGAGGGTGAGACCTTAGCATTTTACTAAGCCAAGTACTCACCTTCAACATCATGAAACCAACCCAACCAAGCCAGTCTGTCACAACCATACATAGCCCAAACCATAAGCTGCTAAAATTCATCCAAGGAAGCCCTAGAGTTATTTGCAGCCAACACCCTAGATTCTACTTACTTTTTCTAGAGTTGCCTTCTCTGACCATATTTCTGAATAATTCAAACCCTTAGATTTAAAGTTTTTTTTTAATTGAGATAAAATTGACATATTATTAGATTTAAGTTTTAACTTTCTCCCTCTATAGCGTCAGGTTCTCAACATTATTTGGTCGATTGTGGCTTGACTCTCTGGTTCTTACCATGCCTGACTTTATTAGTAGAATGGGCATGAACATACCCTATTTTGGGGCCTCTGACTCCAACCCTGACTCAGATATAGCCCTGGTGTCTACTGAAGGCACACTCAGAAAGATTATTATTTTATGTCACCTCAATACTTCAATAGGATCACTTAAACCTCTATGTGAACAATCACTGAGTGTGGCTTCAGATGTCAGTGCAGTTGCTGAAGTTTGGCGGTGAGCTAATAAATTTCATCCTGAGTTAGCCACTATGCTCAGGCATTTGTGTCTTAAAAAAATGACCAAAAGGTAATCAGATCAGTTTCAACCCTGTTACCTACATAATAATTTTGTAGAATATCTTCCTTTTTTAAAAAACAATAACTTTAAAGCACTTATTGAGGAGAATTTCCAGGATAAGAACAACTTTTCTATAAGCAGTTCTCAAAGCGTTGTCCTTTCTGGCAATCTATGAGATCAGAACTATTTTCATAATAATCCTAACATGATATTTCTTCTGCATTCTCATTCTCTTACAGTGCATAACAGAGTTTCTTAGAGGCTGCATGATGTGATGATACCATTGCTTTTTTGATCTAAAAAAATGAATTATTTTTTATTGTTTTCTCTTTCAAGGTTTTCATCATTACTTAAACCAATGAAAAGCTGCTTTGTTCAGAACGCTTTCCTTCAAGGTGAATTGTATAGTATTCCTCTCTGTGCCTCGATTTCCTCATATGTAAAACAGAGATAATTCTAGCCATGGCAAATGGTTGTTAAAGATATGCAAAATAGCACATTTAAAAAATATTTATTTTTAATTGAGATATACTTGACATATAACATTGTATTAGATTTAGGTGTATAACATGATGATTTGATATATGTATATGTTGTGAAATGATTACCACAATAATTTTAGTTTAAATTAATCATTACATATAATTAAATATTTTTCTTATGAGAACTTTTAAGATCTACTTTCTTAGCTACTTTTAAATATACAATCTAATATTGTTAGTTATAGTTACCATGATTTAGCACATTTAACGCACATAGAACACTGCTTAGCACATAGTGGCACTCAGCAAATATTAACAATTAGCCATGACCATTATTTCTACCCATTTGACTAATATTAAATGAGAGCTTAAATTTAGAATTGGGGTCAACATAAATTATAAGATTAATTATTTTGGAAATAATGACAAAAGCCCACGAGGAAGTTTAATTTTATTTTTGTATATTTTCTTTACACACTAATTTGATGAATATTTTTCATTTATTAAGTGGTTAGAATGAAACTTTGTAATTGTTCTTCAGACCTTTAATTGGATTAGTTGGGGGTGGCAGAGCACAGAATGGAAATCATATTAAAAGAGAAGGGGTAACAGTAATAAAGATTTGACAGTCTTAATAGAACATGAATGTAAGAATCTGACCTAAAATTTTAGGTTACTCAATGGTTGAACCGTTTATTTTAACTCTAGAAAAAGGAGTAGAGGCTGAAATGCTTACCATATGCCATGTTCAATTATTTGTAGTTGTTTTTTTAAGGTTAAAATATGCTTCCAAATTCTGAACATTCACTTTTACTCCAGCATATACACTCCTAGGATTAGTGTTAAAAACTACAGTACAAATGAGTGATTTTCTGTATGATATGTAAGGTCCAGTTTGCTGAGGATAATGATTTGTGACATGAACCTGAATAAGCTACTATAATTGACATAGTCCAAAATTTCAATCTGATTATAATACTCTCAATTGCAGCTTTCTTTTAAACTAATTCTGTCTTGAACTTGGAGAATGATGTCATTGTGTCTCACTATATATATCTTCCATGTATACAAATTAAGATCAATATTCACTAAAATTTTACATGTAAAGATCTGAATAAACAATTTGGATGGCTTTCATGTTCAAATAATCCTCAGTTCAGTTGGGGAAAGGGAGTATTGGGGTTATAATAGAATGGAATTGGAACACAGCCGCAGGACCATCTGAATTCTTTCTTCAAATATTTCCCATAGAAGAAAAAGCAAGTCGAAGTACACGTTATCATTTACTGGGCATTATCCAACCCAGAGGGAGTCTGGTGGCACCTATGGATTAATCCTTTGCTTAGGCTATATTAGATCTCAGTACCAGAATGAAAATCAGTCAAAATACCTATTTTGTCTAATTTCAGCCTGACTTCAAACTGAAATCCTTGTTGTAATACAATTTATGCAAGTGACTCCCTATCAAGAGTACACTCATCAGTATAAAGCAGCAGGGAACTTAGAATAGAATAAGGGAGTAGCTTTGGCGACCAGCCCAGATTTTTCTTACTTGGTACACCTTACCTTTTTCCAGGTATTGCCTTTAGCTCAGTCAACTGGATGAAAGAAGAACACATCATACAAAGAGCAAGGGGTCATAGAGAACACGAATAGCTTTTTTGCCTAGCACTATCAGTGCTCTGAAGGGTAAAGGGAACAGCCAACCATATGCTTGATGACCTCTACCTTTAAAGCAAGGGCTAATGAAATGTTCTTATCTCAATAAATACACAGTAGCACTTCTTTTTGAGGATAGGCTACGGGTGACATGGTATGGGAAGGTGCTGAAGGAAGCTGTATGCTTCCCTTTAGACAATAAATTTAACCCATCTTATTAAATAAGTGCTTCTGATTTACAGTGCATCCAACTAGGATCATATAATTAAACAAAATTGATATAATAAGAATGCCTTCTCACCTGTGACAGTTGGAAATAATTAAGATGTTCAGAAGCTATTTCTGAACATCTATGTATGTATGTATGTATGTATGTATCTATGCTCTAGACTTATTGTCATCTAATGATTGCGAAATCTAAGTCTTTTTGCACTCCAGATATCTATTGGTCATGTTTGTATTGAATCCATGTATATATCCCATAAGCACTTCAAAACTTTTCTAGGATTGTTTTTATGATGTCAGCCTTCTAAATCAATTACCGATATTTTCTACCATAAAGTCACTTTTCTAAACAGACAACTTCGAGCTCTTTCTAGGCCCCGCAACTCTCTTATTTTTCTAATTTAGTTGATCTCTATGTCCTAGCATTCCATTTTTCAGATATCTACAATCTCATCCCTTCACTTTCATCTTCACTTTGAGTTCAACCATTTATCTTCCTTCTTGAAAACTATCTCTTTCTAAAAATTGCGTTCTTCAAGACAGTTCTCAAGAATGCTACCTGATAGTAAGATATCATGTCACTATAATAAAAATGCTTCAACAATTTTTTAGTTTTATTAAGAGAAGATAAATGAATGATGAATTAAAGTAAATGAGAAAAAAATTAATGATTACTCTCTACATATTAGGCATTATGCTTGGAATTGGAAATACTGTGTTTTATTTAATCTTCATGACAATCGTGTAAATGGGAATAATAATCCCAGTTTTGCAGGTGAGGAAACTGAGTTTTAGAGAGGTAAAGTAACTTGCCCAGTTTATAAGTGGAAGTGCCAGGATTTAAGTCTAAGTTTGGCTGACTCTTTTCTCCTCCTACTCTTTTGTATATCCCATTTGCATTCACAGAAACCATCAGCTTCTCTTATGGCTCCAGCCTTTAGTATTCACCATTCCCTTTGTTTCCAGCTCCCCTACTCATTCTTCAGCAGCACTTTCCTTCTACTTGCTCTGTAAACCTTCCTTTATGACAAACTACCTCTTTAAGTCTTCCTTGATTTCTCCAAGCTTCTATAGTACCTGTGTTTAGCCTTGTTATGGCAGATATAATGCTTTATTGTAATCATTTTTGTGTTTCATGCTTTCTCAATGGCCTGTGACCTTTCTAAGGGTGTCTCTTTTCAGCTGAGAATGTCTACAACATTGCACAGTGTCTAACACAAAGCAGGCACAACAGATACTTGGCTGGACAAATGCATAACTGGATTAATAAATGTTAAATAAAGAAAAGCAACGTGTAATTCACAAGATTCTACCGATTCTGCTGAACATTGACATGAGCAAACGTTTATCTTTTGTCTCCTTCTCGCTGGAATGTAAGCTTTAGAAAAAGGGAGATTTTTATATGATTTGTTCACTGCTGTGTTCTTTGCATCCACAGCTGTGCCACACTCATAAAAATCATTCAATAATTGTATATTAAGTAAGTTAATCTCACCATATTACTAATTCCTAGCATCTCATATAAGAGGAGAATATTTTCATCTCTTTAGATCAGTTTGTTTACTAAAATTTTTGAGTGTCAAATATGTGCCCAGTACCATGCTAAGTACTGAGAATAAAAAGATAAATAAGCATTAAGGAGCTTACATTTTAATGGGTGATTACTGATAATGTCAATATAGTTATTTTTATGAGATACACTGATGGATGAAATAAATAGTTTTCTGGTATCATGATAATTTTTAAGTTTACAAATTCCTTCTAAATCTTATTGATTAAACTGTGGTCCTCCTCCAGGGTTATTTATGTGGCAGAGTAATAATTAGCCAACACAAAAGAAGAGGTGGCAATTACAGTGTGATAACATATGGTCCACAACTTCTGTCTTATGTGAATTCATAATAATTTTGAAAACCTGAAATTTTGAATAAAACTTTAAGGATTTCTATGTTAAATATAAAATATTTACATTTCCATTTCCTAGAAGATAATCATTATCATAGTTAATATATCTAAAATAAATTCTATAGATAAACAATCCATAAAAATCAATATCTTTCTTTAGTCTCTGTTTATAACCATCCTCTGTTGTAATATCCAGAAAACATGAGCAAGGTGCCATTGTTAGCTTCAAGATATTTTATCTTAAATGTTATTTCCATAAGTCAAGAAAATAAAATAAAATGTTTAGTATTAAATAAAAGCTATGATGAGGAAGATATTATTGAGAATTGTTAAGAAAACTCAGTAATTTTTCATAAAAAGACTAGTCCTTTTTTTTTTTTTCAATTAGAGGTCTTTTATTTTTCTTTTTACACTTGTCACGCCATGAGTTCATATGGGTTGCAGTAACTCAGGCTTCATTCCATTGGTTCTCACACAGTGGTCTTCTCTTGGTGGAGCAGGCTGGTGCTTCAGTTGAACCCATGTACCTTTCTCTTTGGCTTCCTTCTTTTTCTGATAATTTTCCTTCACATGTTTCCGGAGGCTGTCTCAGCTCTTAGAGTGCTTAATATGCTCAATATGTACATTAATTATCTTGGCAGGAATCTTTCCCTTAACTTGTTTGTTTACAACAATGCACACCACATATTGAGTAACACTGTAGACTTCCAGTTTTGCCATGGTAACATTTGTGGGGCATTTCTTTTTAAACAGCGCCCATTCCTTTGATAGCTACAATATCACCTTTCTTGTAGATTTGCATGTATGTGATCAAAGGGAGAACTATATGTTTTCTAAAATGCCTAGAGAATACATAGTGGGTGCCTCTCCTCTTTCCCTTTGTGTTGGTCATTTTGGGGAATTACTGGAAGATGGCCATTCTGGTCGAAAGGTACAAAGACTAGTTTTAAGAGAAGGAATAGTACTTTCGCTCTTGCTCTCACTCTTGCTCTTTGTTCTCTCTGTCTAATAACTTTATTTTTTGTGAGTTCTGGTATAGGGAATAGCTAGCTATTTGGACTCCATCATAATTGTGATGAGTTTTGGATTTCAGAGAACCTGTGGTGATATAGCATCTTGGTCTTGACTTTTGAGACTGTATGAGCACTAATGACCAATACTCAAGAATATAATGTAAGGATCTCAGTCCTAGTGTGGTCTTTGATTTAACTGGTAGTATATATGGGTTACATATATACCTCTGGTATATATGTAACTGGTATATATGGGTTACATATATACCTCTACATGAACACTTATTTTTTAAAATCATATTTAGTAGTCAGCACCATTGAATTGTAAACTAATTCTGGAGAAGAGAACTGGCTCTGAGCAGGTGCTCAAAAATTGTTGGTCGAACTGGGGTTTAGTACTGAAATTAAATTCATGTCTCCCAGCCCTTTAAATAAAATATCACATTTCTGGAGTTCCTAACTTATTTAGAAAGTATAGATCTTCAACTTTTTTTTGTTGTTGTTCATTCTGGTTTTAGTTCATTTGTGTAGCCCCTTCCTTAACACACATATCCAGAATAAAAAGGTTGTAACTTATGTTCTCAACTATAAAGCTGACAGTGATACCAGTTAACATGTATTAGCCTGACTTGTGAAAGTCCCAAATTACTGGCAGTATTCTAGCCTTTACAAGTAAAATCAATAAGTTAAATTGGTTAGAACAAATAAGGTGACAAAGGGTAATGATGAATGGCAGAAAGAGCGAGAAACCTGCAATTTAGGAACCAATAAAGCAATAAAGTCATTGCAGTTAGCTCTACACAGGAACTTGACGAAGCATATTAGATAGTTAATTATATGTTTTAAAAGTGACTTTATTGTTTTCTCCTGTGAAGTTAAAAGGAGGGTTGCTTATTGAGTATTTTTCTTGGATGAAAAATCAGGATCTCATTCAAATGAGAATTATGAAGGAAGCCATTTGCCAAGGGTGTTTAAGATTTGAATTAGGTAATTTGAGCTCTTCAAGGAATAGGTTTCATTTTCACCAGATTGAAAAACAAATCAATTGTTTATTAGCAGTGTAGCTCTATGAACAAGGTGTTCTTTTTAATGCATATGTCAGATGTGTATTATGTATCTGATTTGATAAATACAAGCAAAATATAATTCTTCACCATTGAGCCCTTACAAGAAAGAACAAATTGTACAATCTTAACCTCTGAGTCAATCTTTTAGTTAGGAGGTCATAAGAGCTGCATAGGTATGGGGGGTGAAGATAGGATTTCTCAGGACTTCTATAAGTAGTTCCCCCTCCTGGACCTCTGAGATATCAAACTTGATTGAGACTTGATGGGAGTGTAATTAATGACTGACGTTTTCTAAGGCAAACAATCAGTTTTGCAGTTACATGCTCACTGCCACCTCTGAGATTCAATGTCAAATGTTGAATAGTCCTGTGACAAACAACTGGTAAATGATAAGAAGACTTTATTCTAACTCAAATTCTGAGTGCCATTGAAAATATTTCAGGCTACAAGATACTTAAACAACTATACCAGACCATACAGCTACACTTTATTAACTGACCATGGCATTAGGCTCCGGCGAACTCCCATGATACCTAGATACTAATAAGAGGATTTCTAGAGCAAATCTGGAAATGATGGGATGAGGAAGCCTGCCTTAGCATGTTGACTTGGGATATATTTATGTGGCTCAGAGTTTCTTCCGTGTGATGTTGAACAATAGACGGGTAGGTGTATGACAATACTGCTGTTATGAAAGGTAAGGACAAAGGGCTGAAAGCAGGAGCAGCTTCATGGATGTGTGATCAATGCACACACTTGCTGTCCAGTATTTAGAAGCGTCCTGCATTGGTTTAATTATCTGCCTTCACTTTCTTGAAACTCTTTACTTTTTGAACAAGAGGTCCTGCAAATTACATAGGCAGTTCTGGCAAGAAGCACCATATACATACATTAATAAACATATAGAATGTGTGCCACACTTGGCTCCTCTTTAGTGATTCAAAGACATTTTATCATTGAAGACAAGAGGTGACTCTACAAGTGGTTGACTAATTTAGCATTTTCCAATAGTTACATGTTTTCTTTTCAAGTTTATCATGTAGGTGAATTCTTTAAATATACACATTAGCATGACATTTTTAAAAAAATATTTCAAGTATAATGAGACTGTAAGACTGTTCAAAGCCATATCATAAGCAAAATGATGTTTCAAGGTCTCTATAATAAAATTTCAAAGACACACAAGAGAAATTTGAATCTGACGTGATGCCAAAAGTTACTAAAAAGTTAAAGAAGTCAAACTATTTTAACTAAAAATATAAAAAGCTCTTTCAATAAAAATAGTAACATAAATTGCTGATTTTGAAGTATCTGATTGTACTTTTAAAATTAATTTACCAAATAAAGAGAAAAAAATCAGATAAATGATCAAATAAATAGAAATTATCCTGGTATTTAGAAATTAATGGTAAGAAAACAATTTTTGGATCATACAAGAAGCAGTGATTCATCACGAAGAGAAAATTTTCATATAAATTAATGAAAAAGCTCTTGATTTAATAATACTGAATAAGAATAAATTATCTATATGATAATATATACTGGTATATAATGTAATTATATACATATTACTGCAAAGCAAATTTGAAGTGTCCTGAAATCTTAGAGTTCATATATAAAAAACTTGATAAAAGTATGCCCAAATTTAATAACATTATAACATTCTATATGACATTACTGATAATAAAGAGTGAAACTGAAAGAAGTTTTTCTGCACTATCAATTTAAAAGTTTTGATTCAGTTTTCAAGAGGGTAGACAATTATCTTTTTATTCATATGTAGAAAATATTACAAAATATTATATTGTTACATAACAATAGAGGCCATCAAAAGGTGTGTAGCTGAAAATGTAGGTAAAAGTATTACAAAAGTGTTTCATTAAGTTAAACTACAATATTCTATATTTCTTGATAATATTTATGTTTGTGAGCTACTTCAAATTTGCCAATTTTTGTAGCTTCTTTTATCATTTTAAATAAATATTTACTTCTAAAACATCTAATTTGATATTTACAGTTTTGTATTCTTTTTCAAGTGCTAACTGATCTCTCTCTGTTTTATGTTCTTCAAGCCCCACAAAACTTGGCTTCACTTCTGCCCATTTCAAAAAGTTAGTTAAGAAATGAGGACACTTAATCTGATTTTCTGATCCTAGAGTCAGTGGTTTAAGTTTATTCTCTCATCTTAAACTCAACTAAGATCCTGTAGACTTTTTTCTAGTTGTAAAGTGAATAGGTATCCAAAAGGAAAGGATTGCTCCACTCCACTGCCTTCTTTCTTGAACTTTGGGCTTTTGGGGTGAGGTAAGTGGGACATTTGAGAGCATTTGACAATGTACCCAATTTCATAAATTAATGAGGTTTCAGAGACCCAAGGGTGATAAGGCATGTGTTGATGATAAACATAATTTAGTCCGAAACATTTTCTTTGTAAATGAGAAGAATGAGGCCCAGAAATATCATGCTATCGATAAATAGAAGAGCTGGTGTTGGAATGCAGGTTTTACTCTTCTTCCAGTTCTTACCCCGTTAACTTTTTTTTTACTCATTCATTCAACCAACTGGGTGCTTTTGGAATGACATATACTCTCTAAAGTACTAGAGATTCAGCAGCAAACAAAACAGACAATCTCTGCTTGAAGGGCTTCAAAGTGTAAAGGGCAGACGATCAAGAAAAAGTAAAGTATAATAAGTACTGGTATAGAGATTTCAGCCTTTCTGTCCCCATGCCCAGTACCTGACCTGTTCATACTGGATCCTTACAAATGAGACTAGCATCTGTGGTTATTTTGAATCAGGAAAACTCTCCACTATTCTTTCAGGACACTGTAATGCCAAAAACTCAAGGATCACTGACATCCGGTGGTCAATTCTTTCATCCTACTTATTAGACAATTTCATTTTATTAAGTTCATTTTGGTGGAAATTTATCTATGAAAGTTCAGCAGTAACATCACATTCCTGGTGGAGTCTTAATTTAAAGTTGACAATAAGTGCCAAAAAATGTTTTCTTCTTAAAACTCTTCAATGAGCCTAGTATATGTAAAACATTGCAAATAGAGTTCAGATTGATATCAGTATTTGTACAGACAATAATAATGAGTTAGTTGGCATTCACAATGAATCAAAGAATAAAATGTAGTAGCTCCAAAAAAAATGAAAACCTAAATAACTGACAGAGAGGACAGGACATTATTTTTATTAGAATATGTAGAGAAATGCAATTCAAAACTACTGGAAAAGTTATTTAGTAGAAGATTAATATGGCATTTAGTTAGAAGCTCTAGGCTAAAAGGACCAAAATTCAGATAATTATGAGAAGTTTTTAATAATTTTATTGTTATGAGCCCTTAATATCAATTATGTATTCACACTGAAGCAGAAGTTCTAGCTGAGATAGTGGTATATTCATTGGTAACTGGGCCCTATAAAAATAGGATATCTTGTAATATCAATTTCAATGACTGATTTTTTTGTTTGTTTCTAACAAAGAAACATAAAAGGAAAGGCGAGCAGAGGGCTTGAAAAAGGTAGAAAACCCATTTAGTGTACATATAAAGCATAGCATCTAAGAGAAAAATGACGAAACTTAAATGAAGCTGTCCAGCAGGAGGAAGCATTACACCTATGAAGGCAGATGTGCTTATTAAGTAATTTCTCATTGAAAAAGTAACATTTGAGTAAAAATCTGAAGAAGATAAAAGAGTTAGCCATGGATGAATACATAAAGATATGGGGGTCAGACGTGGAAGGTGGGAGAGCATTCCAGAAGCCCAATGCAAAGACTCTAAATGGGAATGAAACTGGTGTGCTTAGTTTTGCCTCTGACCTATCTTAAGCACCTAGCATAATGTCTGACACATATATTTGTTGAATGATAAATGCTAATAATATTGGAATCAAGTCTACATGAATTGTAGAGGGCCGGGCCTCAATGACATATTAAAGAGAAGAAGCTTAATTGGAAAGACACTGAGAGTTTTGAGAGATGTCATGTGAAGAAGCAGTGCTATAGAAAGCCAAATCTATATTAGAATTTAGCTCATGTTGCTCTGGAGAGAGACATGAAGTAGAGGCAACTCAGAAATGAATGGAAATAATACTACGTAGTGATAAGATCTGAAACAGGTAAAAAGCACAAATATAATCGATTAAAACAAGAAATAGATAGGATTTAAAGTCTGACTATTATTAGAAAATTAAGTCAATTTTTTGCGATCGAGAAATTATCAGATATGGAGGAAAATTGTAATTTTTTGAGGAGAAAATGCAATATTTCATTTTAAGCAAGATAGATTTGAGGTAATGCTGGAACCTTCAAGAAAACAATCCAGTATCAATAAAGCTGTGGACAAGAACTTCAGGTGTTCATAAGATCTAGGAGTCCCTTGCAGGAGGAAGAGTTGAATTATGGAAGTGAGTGAAGCCTATAAGAAAGACACTGTGGAGCAAGAAAAGCAGACAGTCAAAATGGAAACTAGAGGCTGCTCAAAATTACAGAAGTGACATCATTGAATTATTAAGAAATGAAGAAGCCAGAAGGAGAACCAGGAGAAGAAGTAGAGCAACACAATCTGGTAGAGAATGAGTGCTGAAAGAAAAATATTGAACTTGGAAAGAAGGCATCCTTAAAAGAGTCTTCCAGTACTACAATTTTA
>NW_011888836.1:7714612-7719909 GCF_000151845.1 Pteropus vampyrus
GAGAGATGTCATGTGAAGAAGCAGTGCTATAGAAAGCCAAATCTATATTAGAATTTAGCTCATGTTGCTCTGGAGAGAGACATGAAGTAGAGGCAACTCAGAAATGAATGGAAATAATACTACGTAGTGATAAGATCTGAAACAGGTAAAAAGCACAAATATAATCGATTAAAACAAGAAATAGATAGGATTTAAAGTCTGACTATTATTAGAAAATTAAGTCAATTTTTTGCGATCGAGAAATTATCAGATATGGAGGAAAATTGTAATTTTTTGAGGAGAAAATGCAATATTTCATTTTAAGCAAGATAGATTTGAGGTAATGCTGGAACCTTCAAGAAAACAATCCAGTATCAATAAAGCTGTGGACAAGAACTTCAGGTGTTCATAAGATCTAGGAGTCCCTTGCAGGAGGAAGAGTTGAATTATGGAAGTGAGTGAAGCCTATAAGAAAGACACTGTGGAGCAAGAAAAGCAGACAGTCAAAATGGAAACTAGAGGCTGCTCAAAATTACAGAAGTGACATCATTGAATTATTAAGAAATGAAGAAGCCAGAAGGAGAACCAGGAGAAGTAGAGCAACACAATCTGGTAGAGAATGAGTGCTGAAAGAAAAATATTGAACTTGGAAAGAAGGCATCCTTAAAAGAGTCTTCCAGTACTACAATTTTAATAGAGTCAATTGGTGGTTAGAAGCTAAAGAATTTAGACATTTGTAGGAATAAAAATTACAAGGTTTAAAAAAAAAATCATCCAAGAGCTCTACACATTTGTATGAAAAAGAAAGAGCCTGTAGAAAGCAAGAGACTTCTGCTCATAAGGCAAAATTTTCCTTGCTGAAACAAGTAAAATATCCATATCAGAAAGTAGAAAATTCCTTAAGGAGCCCAGTTTTCCTTCTGTCTCGTCAGTCTTGGTTTCAAGAGAGATTATGAGTGGGGACAGAAGACCAGTGTGTGTCTCATCCCTCTCATTCCCTTCAGAGGGAGCTCTGTATATGTGAGAGCTGGAAGCATGTACTGTTAAAGGTGCAGAAGATACTATTAAAATGGCAGAATATCTGGACCGTACTTCATTGAGACTACCTGGAAAATAATGACTGCCTGCATGGTTGGTTATATAAGAGTGGGGAAAATGATTTGTGCTAATGGGAATGTTGTCAGAAGAACTCAAAGTATTTCATAAACATTTAAAAAAACCTGTGGATTTTTGATGCAAGTTCAGAAACTTTAACCATGAAGAAAATGGATATTTTTCTTTCTCCTAGAATTCTTTCCTAAATAGTAAGATGTAAATGCTACATTTTAAAAATGTTGGATGGAGTATTTACTTAGGACAAAGACTAAACTGGATTTTAATATCACTTTTGTTACATCCTGGCTGCGAGATAATGGGGTAATTTACTTATTCAATTTCTTTACTTACAAAATATAGATAATAATAATAATGTATATAAAATACCAACAATAGTTCTGGGTACATAATAAGTCCAATACTGATACATACTGATAGTCTATCATTCTATTCTCCATAGGAAGGATTTTATGACTTTAAAAATTTAAAGACCTACAATTTCTCCTATGTTAACTCAATCTGAAAATTTATGGCCAAAATGCCTTCATAAAAGGACTGTTTGATGCTTTTATCTGTTCTAGACATATACAATTCATTGATAAAATATGAAAGATAAAAACCAAAAGGATATGTAGCTGGACTTGAAAGCATGATAAACTCTCTGAGAAGCACTAACATATGCAACGTACAGGGCTGAAGCTGCAGCTACTTGGGGCGCTGGGTCTATAAGTCAACGAGTGCACCCAGAATTGAATTATTTTTAGGGAAAATGAGAATGAGAATGCTTCATACAAATCCAAAGTCAGGCTCATAACTGAAGCCACAGCTGAGGGTGGGATGAGGCTTCCTCAAAAATGAAAGGAGACTGAATATCAAAAATGTGCTGACCAATGCCTGGGATAGAACTTTAAGCAAGCTGTAGACTTAGGAAATAAATCAAAGCTATCTGCTGGCTCTGTGATTTCTCAAAAATCATTACAAAATAAACTCAAAATTCCATTAAAAGATATGGTTCTGGAGTTGTAGGAAGGTCTGGGTAGAGGCAAACTCAAAACTGCTAGACTGTCCATGTGGAAGTTTATGGAGGCGGAGGAGCAAGAGAAATAAGCATAAAATCATAAAATTCTTTACACTAACTGAATCTACAAAATAAAATCCCAAAATATGTAAATAAATTTAAACTTAAGACAATTAACAAAACCAATAGTCAGACTCACTATATGTGAAATTAATGTATTTAGAAATTCTAATGAAGACTTTAAAATGTCAGAAATAGAAAGTGGGGTCTGTAGAAAGTGGGGTCTGTAGCCATGTAGATATGAATATTCTGTCATCTCTTTCTAAAAGCCATAATGACTAAAACAGAGAGCAAAAACATATATCCACAACTTGTATCTATAGCATCCTCAGAAGGCAAAGAAGACTGCAAATTCTAAATTACCAGATGTGGGAAATAAAGACTGGAGTTAAGCAGAATGGACTCAGAATCTACATAAATGGAAGGAGTATAATGAACATGCATAAAAGACTGAAGAAGGTAGAGCACAATGGTAGGAAGAAAAAATAACAGGAAGAGAGAGCAGCAGTATGCATGGGAACTCCTGAGAACAGGTCTGAAATAGTCAGAACACTGGCAACAAAGATCAAAGAAGGGACCAGAGGAGGCAGTTTTGGGAAGTCATTGCTTCTGAAAGAAAAAGAGAGAGGCACACCGGAAGAAAACACTGTCACTTGGCAAAATTAGCTGATGGTGAAAGATGAAACACACTTTGGATGATAAAGGCCTTAATGAAACAAGATTTAAAGATTCAGTGTGGAGTGGGGCAAATTATAAATGAGCACAGAACACAAAACAAGAAGCAAAACTTTCTAGCAGATGAAACAAATCAGAAAAATCGCACAGAGAGCGAAGGAAACCTGTAACACAGGATCCCGATGTGAATTATAAATAATTAAAAAAGAATTATAAGTAATTAAAAAAGCATTTGTAGATATAGAATAACAAGGAAATTGAAATGCAATAGAAATAAAAAAGAGAAGGAAAAAGAGCAGAGGTGACAAAATTCAATAAAGAAATTGAGGAAAAAGATAAAATTATCTTAGAAATGAAGATTATATTAGAAAATATGCAAGGGAGAATGGTTATCATTAAAAGTATAGTAAATGCTATTGAGGGTATAAATGAGAGAAGCCAAGAAAATGAAAGACAAAAAAGAGATTCCATACTCCTTAAGAAAGACATATTTAAAAACACACATGGTTGACATATACAGACACTGGGTGAAAATTAAAGGAAGAGAAAAGATTAGCTTGGCAATAGAAACAAAAGCAATGGTAGAGGTTAAGATCAGACAACACAGAACTAAAGGCAAACTTGTTAAAATGGGTAGAAAGGGATAACTCAATATTACAAAGAACAACCTACAAGAAAGATTTAATAACCATTACCTTATATGAACCTAATAGCATAATCTGGAATTATAAGAAGCAAAAATGATCATAAATTGATTTTTAACCTATTTTTATTCAGAAATGAGAAAGCAAATAGATCAAAATTAGAATATATATGAATTATATAATTAGACTACATATAAAAATTAGAGTATATATGGAATATGTATATGAACTTGAACTCTCAGATGGATTCTAAATAAAGATTGATCATATGAACACACAAAAGATCTCACAAGAAGTTTCAACACATTTTACCTTGTGATTTTTAAAATTTTATTTTTAATTATGGTAAAATATTTATACCAGAAAATTCATTATCTCAAACATTTTTTTTTCTTTATTGTTGAAGGAAAATGGGCTGGTTGGGGTGCCACCATTCACAAACAGGTATGTCAGAGACCAGTGATCCTTGGCACCTTGCTCTCCCCTGTTTCAGATCTAATCCATCCCAAGGCCAATGCGTCATCCCACTAAAAGCCTTTTAAACCAACTCACTTCCCTCTGTGCCCACCACCTGTCTCGGGACCACACCCCATTTCATGAAGCAATCACACCTTGCTATCAGTGAGCTATTACTTGCTCAACCATTCTGGGTTTATTATTGCTTGTGGGATGTAGGCAAATCGCACCCGTTCTTTAGACTCCACATGTGGACTGCACTCACCTCTTCACTAGTTTCTTCCCTACCCAATCCTCCTCAACCTTCTAAGCCTTCTCCTTCCTGAATGAACACACTCCACCTGTTCCAGGGCCTTTACACATGCCGTTGTCATTCCTCAGTTCCCTATCTTTTTCACATGGTTTTCTATCTCAACCTTTAGCTACTTGGTCTTCCTGACTAGGTAACCTCCCTAAAGTGTGTTGGTGCACACGCATCAACAGGCCAGCTCTGTCACGGCATTTTTCACACCTGTACTTTTTTTCTCCTTCTTCCCCTCTCCCAGCTTTATTAAAGTATAATAGACAATAAGTTGCTCAAATATACAGTATACAATTTAATGAATTTTTAAAATTATAGTTGGCATACAATAATATATTCATTTTAGTTGTACAGCATAGTGATTAGAGATCTATATAACTCACAAAATCAAGTACCCCTCTCATGCCCCTTACATATTTTTTATAACATTGTTGGCTCTTTTTCTTATGCTACACTTTATATCTCCATGACTATTTGTATCTATCCATTTGTACTTCTTAATCCCTTTGCTCTTTTTCACTGTTCCCTCCAGCCTCACTTCCCACTTATTAGCCTTCAAAATATTCTTTGTATCTATGACTTTGTTTTCATTTTTGTTGTTGTTATTCTGTTCTTTATATTCTACATGTACATGAAATCATGCAATATTTGTCTTTATCTCACTTATTTCATTCAGTGCAATACTCTCTAGGTCCATCAAGGCAATATCTTTTTCCAAACCCCTCCTTTTAGTCTGTGTGTCTTTTAATCTGAAGTGAGTTTCTTGAAGGCTGCATATACACAGGTCTTATTTTCTGATCCATTCAACTTCCCCATCTTTGGGTTGGAACACGTAATTATTTTCCACTTGAAGGGCTTGTTGAAAAGAATGTAGTTATTGACATTCTTTATTCATGTTTTTGATACATGTTTCTTTCTTCTTAAACAAGTCCCTCCAACAATTCCCATCATATTGGCTTGGTGTTGAATTCCTTTAGCTTATTTTTGTCTGGGAATCTATCTGTCCTTTGACTCTAAATGACAGCTTTGCTGGATAAAGTATTCTTGGTTGTAGATCCTGGATTTTCCA
>NW_011888836.1:7719959-7744900 GCF_000151845.1 Pteropus vampyrus
GTACAGGGCTGAAGCTGCAGCTACTTGGGGCGCTGGGTCTATAAGTCAACGAGTGCACCCAGAATTGAATTATTTTTAGGGAAAATGAGAATGAGAATGCTTCATACAAATCCAAAGTCAGGCTCATAACTGAAGCCACAGCTGAGGGTGGGATGAGGCTTCCTCAAAAATGAAAGGAGACTGAATATCAAAAATGTGCTGACCAATGCCTGGGATAGAACTTTAAGCAAGCTGTAGACTTAGGAAATAAATCAAAGCTATCTGCTGGCTCTGTGATTTCTCAAAAATCATTACAAAATAAACTCAAAATTCCATTAAAAGATATGGTTCTGGAGTTGTAGGAAGGTCTGGGTGGAGGCAAACTCAAAACTGCTAGACTGTCCATGTGGAAGTTTATGGAGGCGGAGGAGCAAGAGAAATAAGCATAAAATCATAAAATTCTTTACACTAACTGAATCTACAAAATAAAATCCCAAAATATGTAAATAAATTTAAACTTAAGACAATTAACAAAACCAATAGTCAGACTCACTATATGTGAAATTAATGTATTTAGAAATTCTAATGAAGACTTTAAAATGTCAGAAATAGAAAGTGGGGTCTGTAGAAAGTGGGGTCTGTAGCCACGTAGATATGAATATTCTGTAACCCCTTCCAAAAACCAAAAAGAACAAAAAAAAAAACAAAAAAAAAAAACCAAAAACTGGAACCAAAACAATCCCAAAAAGCAAAAAAAAACGCAAAATCCAAAATAACAAAAGGGGGAAAAAAAAAACGGAAGTAAACAAAAATGGACTCAGAATCTACATAAATGGAAGGAGTATAATGAACATGCATAAAAGACTGAAGAAGGTAGAGCACAATGGTAGGAAGAAAAAATAACAGGAAGAGAGAGCAGCAGTATGCATGGGAACTCCTGAGAACAGGTCTGAAATAGTCAGAACACTGGCAACAAAGATCAAAGAAGGGACCAGAGGAGGCAGTTTTGGGAAGTCATTGCTTCTGAAAGAAAAAGAGAGAGGCACACCGGAAGAAAACACTGTCACTTGGCAAAATTAGCTGATGGTGAAAGATGAAACACACTTTGGATGATAAAGGCCTTAATGAAACAAGATTTAAAGATTCAGTGTGGAGTGGGGCAAATTATAAATGAGCACAGAACACAAAACAAGAAGCAAAACTTTCTAGCAGATGAAACAAATCAGAAAAATCGCACAGAGAGCGAAGGAAACCTGTAACACAGGATCCCGATGTGAATTATAAATAATTAAAAAAGAATTATAAGTAATTAAAAAAGCATTTGTAGATATAGAATAACAAGGAAATTGAAATGCAATAGAAATAAAAAAGAGAAGGAAAAAGAGCAGAGGTGACAAAATTCAATAAAGAAATTGAGGAAAAAGATAAAATTATCTTAGAAATGAAGATTATATTAGAAAATATGCAAGGGAGAATGGTTATCATTAAAAGTATAGTAAATGCTATTGAGGGTATAAATGAGAGAAGCCAAGAAAATGAAAGACAAAAAAGAGATTCCATACTCCTTAAGAAAGACATATTTAAAAACACACATGGTTGACATATACAGACACTGGGTGAAAATTAAAGGAAGAGAAAAGATTAGCTTGGCAATAGAAACAAAAGCAATGGTAGAGGTTAAGATCAGACAACACAGAACTAAAGGCAAACTTGTTAAAATGGGTAGAAAGGGATAACTCAATATTACAAAGAACAACCTACAAGAAAGATTTAATAACCATTACCTTATATGAACCTAATAGCATAATCTGGAATTATAAGAAGCAAAAATGATCATAAATTGATTTTTAACCTATTTTTATTCAGAAATGAGAAAGCAAATAGATCAAAATTAGAATATATATGAATTATATAATTAGACTACATATAAAAATTAGAGTATATATGGAATATGTATATGAACTTGAACTCTCAGATGGATTCTAAATAAAGATTGATCATATGAACACACAAAAGATCTCACAAGAAGTTTCAACACATTTTACCTTGTGATTTTTAAAATTTTATTTTTAATTATGGTAAAATATTTATACCAGAAAATTCATTATCTCAAACATTTTTTTTTCTTTATTGTTGAAGGAAAATGGGCTGGTTGGGGTGCCACCATTCACAAACAGGTATGTCAGAGACCAGTGATCCTTGGCACCTTGCTCTCCCCTGTTTCAGATCTAATCCATCCCAAGGCCAATGCGTCACCCCACTAAAAGCCTTTTAAACCAACTCACTTCCCTCTGTGCCCACCACCTGTCTCGGGACCACACCCCATTTCATGAAGCAATCACACCTTGCTATCAGTGAGCTATTACTTGCTCAACCATTCTGGGTTTATTATTGCTTGTGGGATGTAGGCAAATCGCACCCGTTCTTTAGACTCCACATGTGGACTGCACTCACCTCTTCACTAGTTTCTTCCCTACCCAATCCTCCTCAACCTTCTAAGCCTTCTCCTTCCTGAATGAACACACTCCACCTGTTCCAGGGCCTTTACACATGCCGTTGTCATTCCTCAGTTCCCTATCTTTTTCACATGGTTTTCTATCTCAACCTTCAGCTACTTGGTCTTCCTGACTAGGTAACCTCCCTAAAGTGTGTTGGTGTACACGCATCAACAGGCCAGCTCTGTCACGGCATTTTTCACACCTGTACTTTTTTTCTCCTTCTTCCCCTCTCCCAGCTTTATTAAAGTATAATAGACAATAAGTTGCTCAAATATACAGTATACAATTTAATGAATTTTTAAAATTATAGTTGGCATACAATAATATATTCATTTTAGTTGTACAGCATAGTGATTAGAGATCTATATAACTCACAAAATCAAGTACCCCTCTCATGCCCCTTACATATTTTTTATAACATTGTTGGCTCTTTTTCTTATGCTACACTTTATATCTCCATGACTATTTGTATCTATCCATTTGTACTTCTTAATCCCTTTGCTCTTTTTCACTGTTCCCTCCAGCCTCACTTCCCACTTATTAGCCTTCAAAATATTCTTTGTATCTATGACTTTGTTTTCATTTTTGTTGTTGTTATTCTGTTCTTTATATTCTACATGTACATGAAATCATGCAATATTTGTCTTTATCTCACTTATTTCATTCAGTGCAATACTCTCTAGGTCCATCAAGGCAATATCTTTTTCCAAACCCCTCCTTTTAGTCTGTGTGTCTTTTAATCTGAAGTGAGTTTCTTGAAGGCTGCATATACACAGGTCTTATTTTCTGATCCATTCAACTTCCCCATCTTTGGGTTGGAACACGTAATTATTTTCCACTTGAAGGGCTTGTTGAAAAGAATGTAGTTATTGACATTCTTTATTCATGTTTTTGATACATGTTTCTTTCTTCTTAAACAAGTCCCTCCAACAATTCCCATCATATTGGCTTGGTGTTGAATTCCTTTAGCTTATTTTTGTCTGGGAATCTATCTGTCCTTTGACTCTAAATGACAGCTTTGCTGGATAAAGTATTCTTGGTTGTAGATCCTGGATTTTCCAGCACTTTAAATATTTTGTGTCAAGCCCTTCTGTCTTGCATAGTTTCTTTTGAGAAATCGGTTGCCAGTCTTATGGGAGCTCCCTTGCAGATAACTAACTGCTTTCTCTTGCAGCTTGTAAGATTCCTTCTTTGTATTTAACATTTGGCATTTTAATTATTATACGTTTTGTGTGGCCTCTTTGGGTTCATTTTGGGGGGGGGGACTCTCTGAACTTCCTGAGATTGTATGTCTATCTCCTTCACCAGGTTAGGAAAGTTTTCCATTATTTTTTCAAATAACTTTTCCACTTCTTGTCCCTCTTCAGGTACCACTATGGTATGGATGTTGTTGCCCTTAATTTTGTCCCATAGGCTCCTTAAATTATTATTATATTCTTGGATACTTTTCTCTTGCCATTCTGATTGGATGTCCTTGGTTTCCCCATCCTCTATATTGGTGGTTCGATCCTCTTCTTCCTCCACTCTGTTGATTTCCTCTAATATACTCTTCATCTCACATAATGTATTCTTTATTTCTGACTGGTTCCTTTTTATAATTTCCACTTCCATTTTTATGTTTGTTTTTTTTTTTTCATCTCTTTGTTAAAATTCTCACTGAGTTCATCTACATTTCCCTTAATTTCACTAAGCATCTTCACAACCAGTGTTTTGAACTCTGCATCTTTAGAAATCTTGACTCCATTATTCCTGGATCTTTGTTCTATTCTCTCATATGGTTTCTGTTTCTTTGTCTTCCCATTTGGGCTGCCTTCCTATCTGCTTCTATGTACTAAGCAAAGTTTCTAAGTCTCCCAGTCTTACTAGCGTGGCTTTGTGCAGTAGGTGTCCTGAGGCATAGACTTGATAGGGGTTCAGCTGCAGGCCAAGTTTAGCCCCAGCCTGTGCCCTTCTGGGGCCAGCTGTTAAGATTCAGTAAGCAATTCACAGATGCTGTGCTCACAGTTGCCTCAAGAAGCTACACTAGAAATCGAGATCGGCTGCCACCACTGTGTGTCTTGGCGCTGCTCAGCAAGTGGCATAGGACTCACCAGGGACACAATGGGATGTGGCTTGGGTAGGACTGTGAGGTGGAGGATATGGAGTTTCAGGGACTCCTCTGGGTGGAGCAACCTCTGTTATCCAGTTTGATAAAGTCTCAGCTATCAATGGGAGCGGGGAGGGCTCAACAAAGAAACAATAGATACTGCCAGCACTTATGCCCAGAAGAAAACCTCATGTCTGGCCCTCGCTCTGACAACTCAGTGTCCCCCTGTAAGTTCCTGGTGTCCCCTGAGCAGCTGAGTGAGCAGGTCCATCATCAGGAAAGTTCATTTGCAGACACAGCCCCTTTAAGAGGCATCTGCAGCTGCCAACGCTGATGTGGTAGCCTCTGTCCTACTCAGCCACTGCGGACCTGGCAGCCACAAAATTTTGCCCCCTCCTACCTCCAACTGTTGTAGGGTGATTTCTTATTTCTTTCCCTAGTTGTAGGGCTTCTGTTCATCTAGACCCCCAGTCAACTCCGCTTGCTGTTTGCCGCGTGTTTCCATTTCAACCTTGAGTAGTTGCAAGAGGGGATGAATGACACTTCTATCATCTATGCCATTTGCTGAGTTCTTCATCTCAATCATTTTTAAATGTATACAGTTCAGTAATGTTAAGTACATTTGCATTGTTGTGCAAGCAATCTCTAGAACTTTTGTCATCTTGCAAAACTGAAACTCTACCCATTAAACAAAAAGTCATTTCCTCTCTCTCTAGCCCCTGGCAACTACCACCCTATTTTTCGTCTCTATAAATTTTACTATTTTAGGTACCTCGTGTAAGTGGAATTATATAGTATTTGTCTTTTTGTAACTGGTTTATTTCACTTTGCATAATTTCCTCAAGAATCACGCATGTTGTAGCATGTGTTATAATTTCCTTCCTTTTTGAGACAATAATATTCTGTTGTATGTTTTTATCACATGTTTTAATCTATTCATCCATTGGTGGACACCCAAGTTGCTTCTATCTATTGGCTATTGTGAATTATGCTGCTATAAACATGTGTATAAAAATAACTCTTCAAGACCTTGTTTTCAAGGGTAGGGGGTGGGGGAGGAGGGAAGAGGTAGACAAGGTAAAGGGGGATCAAATATGTGGTATCTGTAGAAAACTGGACTCTGGGTGGTAATCAAACAATAGACTACATAGATGTCAAATTATAATGTACACCTGAAAATTATATAATTGCATTAACCAATGTTACCCCAATAAACTTAAAAAACTCAAAAATAAAATAAATAAATGAATTAGTTAATTAACAAAAGACCTTGTTTTCAATTCTTTTGTTCTCTTTCAAAATTATTATTCTTATATTTTTACGTCCACAACACCTGATATTCCTAGGTGATCTCCCATCCAAGTAATAACCAGTCCCAACCCTGCTTAGCTTCCGAGATCAAACGAGATCAGGCATGTTCAGGGTGGCATGGCTGTAGACTCAAGACTGTTTTTGACTAATCTAGGATCATGTAAATTTTAGGATTATCTTTCAAATTCTGCAAAAAATAGTATTCTATTTTCCTGATACCCTAGCCCCTGCAACCACTGTTCTACTTTGATTCTACGAGTTTGGCTTTTTTAGTTTCTACACATAAGTGAGATCATACAGTATTTGTCTTTCTGTGTTTGCTTATTTCATTTAGCATAATGTCCTCCAGGTTTATCCATGTGTCACAAATGGCAGGTTTTTCTTCTGTCTCATGGGTGAATAATATTCTAGTGCATACCTATACCATATTTTCTTTATTCATCTGTGAATGGACACTTAGATTATTTCCATATCTTAGCTACTGCATATACTGCTGCAATAAACATGAAAGTGCAGATACCTCTTTGAAATAGTTAGTGACTTTATTTCCTTCCAAAAAAAGTATATATATCCAAAGGAAATATATATATGTCTCCAAAGGAAATACATATATATTTATTTGTTTCCTTTGTGTGTACACACACACACACACGTACACACACACACACACACACTTTGGATATATATATTCACAATGTATCATTTTACTTTGCCATTAACAGTGTACAAGAGTGCACGTATCTTTCATCTTTTCAAAATTTGAATTAGGTAGAGGTTTGGTGAAGAGGTAGATGTTCAAATATCTTCTTTCAGTAAGGCTTTGGGACCAAACACAAAAACTGGGTGACCTCTAGTCTGACAGATCTTATTATCGTTAGACCACCTAAAGGCTTTAAGAATGAAATTCTGTGAGGCTGAAGACTTGGATAATATGAAATTGTGAGACTCCTGCCTGTGAGATATTGAGACTGTGAGACTATAAATATTCATGACTGTGAGACTGTGTGTGCATATTTCTACAAGATTTCAAGATGTCTTTACATTAAGGTTCCTCTATATTCTAATTTGACATGTGAGCTTATAAGTTTGTCAAAAGGTTACCCTGTTTCTCTACCTCTGATTGTTATGAGACATATAGAAAGTAGATACAGTCTTGAAGAGTTGGAGACACTGAGGAGGCTATAATACAAGAAGGAAATATAGATAGTCTCTTAGCAGAAATTTGAGGGGCTGCTGAGAAACAGGAATAAAAGCAGAAAGCAAGTAAGGTAAATTGGCTAGACAAGTGAGGAAAAGAGAGGGCCGCAGTGACCTTTTACCAAGCATGAGTATTCCAGGGGTTAAATGCACTTCTACGTTAAGTGCAGGTGCAGCTTACAATTATGACTTATGTAGATAAGTTCCATATACTATCACATATATTATTTGGTTTGTTTCTCATTAACATAGGCACTGGATGAAACAGAAAATGTAGATTTTATCGTTGTTGGCAGTTGGGTAGGAATGAGAAGAACTGAGAAGTAGAGCAAAATATTGGGTAGGTCATCATAAAAATGCTCAAGTTTTCTTTTGGATAACTTTCTAAATAAATGAATATCAGAGTTACCAAACTTCATGTCTTGAAAACACAAAACCCAACTGAAACCAAATTTTTCATATATGTATTTCTTTTATTTACTTATACATAATGTATGAAATGATACATATCCTTTTTTCACTGATGAACAGAAAGCAATTTGAAGGCATTATTCTATGGCTTAGGATATTTTACCTTACTTTTTGAGTTTATAAAAATCAATGATGTTTTAAAATTTGCCTTTACCCTCAATTTCCAAAATTTGATGAATATATTATTACTAATGATTTTACTTTTTCATGTAAAATTAACACATTGTGACAAATAATTGAAAGTTATTATATAAATTGGTCACTGTAAAAATATTTAGAGTCTAGTTTAATTTTACTTTTTTTATCAGTGCTGAAATATTATTTTTTGTGACTTGACAATATAAAAAATTTAATGAAAATGTCTGGTGTTATTGTGTATGTTGTTTTCCTTTGCTTTTTCTTTCAGGAGTTTTCCTACAAGGAAATAATATAGGAAATAAATGTTGTTTTTACAAGCACTAGGTTTCATTTTTGTAAAAGGGATGGAAGTGATTTATTATACTTAGGTGAAAGTGAGTAATTGGTGATGAACCAAGGGCAGAAATAGAACAGAAGATTATATGATGCATGGCACCTTCTTTCTAAGACTTTGTGCTGCCATGATTCCAGAAATTCTCCTTGTGGACTTATGAGATAGCCTGCTATCATGGAATATCAATTTTTTTATGTAAATGTAAATATATCATAGAATGGTTAAACTATTTATTTAAGATTGTAGCACAAGATTCTGGATGAAACAAATATGAGTCTAAATCCAAGTTCTTGGGTTTAGTGTTATAACCTTGGGTGAGTTATTAATTGCTCTAAATTTGTTTGCCACTCTGTAACATTAAAATGATAGGAGTACTCAAATTACATAGTGTAATGTTGAGTTTTGACTCAAATAATCAATAGCAAATTTTTTGGCATGTAGAAAGTGACATGTGTATTACACATTATTATTATATCATCATTATCAAATATTAAGGGATTTTCTGACACTAAATACTAGTCATAAAATAATTTCCTATAAATTGATGTTTGTATATTTTTCAAATGTTCATTTTCACATTTTACCAAATTCCTTAGTGATTAAAATAAAAATAAATTTTAACATGTTCTGTAGTAGGTCAGATATTTTTATTAAGTGCATAACCTTTGATTATAATCAAAGAGATCAGAGAAAGATATAGACTTTGGCTTTTATATGTGCATCTGCTTCAAACGTGAGGTCACATAATGCATATCATAGTATCTGACTTTGATTATACTCCTGGCCTGGTTAGCATAATATCTGAGCTCTTCTCCATGTCTGATTTTTACTTTTCACTCTAATAATATATTAGTCTCATATGGTTGACATGGAACCTGATTCCTTTTAAGTAGTTCTTCACCTTGCTAAAACAATACCACTTAAAAAGCATAGGATAATTATTTATTAATAATTTTAGTCACCTAAAAAAGTTAATTAACTTTTCAAAGTCCCTTGAAGAAGTTCCCATGCGTTTATCATGGCTGGCATTGATATGAGTTTATTGTAGGCATACTTGCTAGAATATAAACTTTTTGAGGACAAAGACAACACCTTATTCTTACTTTGTGCTTTCTGTTATTAAATAGCATGGCCATATGTGCGTGGCTTGCTTTTCACTCCTACTGTGATGTAAGGTGGACACTAGAGACATTAAGGAGGACAGAAGAAAACCACAATTTTCCAACATCCCCATCATGAGTACAAACATGATTCTAATTCTTTTCCTGACACAGGTAATGAGGTTCTAAAGTCCTGTTGGCATTAGCTTAATTCTGATACCTGAACTGTCCTTGACATTTTTTTTATTATTATTATCATACTCTCTTCATCACACCAAAATCATCTGCTTATGAAGTTGAGAAAGGATGACTAATTTTTGAGATGATGAGCACAATGTAGTTTCTTGAAGATTTTAACATCTCTTATCATCCTATCATAGTACTTTATTTTTTAAATTTTGATAAATGAAAGTTAATTGGAACATTCACTCATTCAACAAATATTTTTGAGTAGTTACTGTGGTTCAGTCGCAATTCTCAATGCTAGATATCTAGTAGAGTAGTGAATAAGACAATTAATGTCCCTTAGCTCTTGGAGTTTACATGGGAGACACACATTTTATAAGCAATTGCACAAGAAATTATTTAGTTGCAATGTAGATAGTGCTAGGAATCTAAAGAGAAACCTATGAGATCATGTAATAAGAAGAACATTTGGGTAAACGTTTCCTGGACATAACAATATTTTAGATGATTCTTCAAGGATAAGTGGAAATTGAGTAGAAAAAGGATAAGGGGAAGTAAGGAAAGAACATTCTTAACAAATGTGAATGCACTGAGGTGGGACAGAGCAAGACTTAGTGAAGACTCTGAAACAAATGCACTATCATGGGTGATAGAATGTGATAGATAGCTGAGAAAGATTTTCAGAAAAATTTTTGCTTCATTCCCTATGATTTATAGGTAATCACTGACATTACTTGCTTTATTACTAATGGGATCTAATGTCAATGATTGGCTGATTGTTAGGGTTACAATCAGTGGGAGATTGACATAAGCCCACTTAGATTTGTAGATGTTCTATCTGAATCAGTTGAAGAATTTGGCACTGAAAATCCTTATCAATAATCATAAGACATTATTTCAATACAGTTTGTTATTTTTTCATTGATATCTTTTTCCTCACTTTTTTCCAATTCTCTAAATTCTTTTGTTGTAAAACCTGTAGATTTCAATTTTTAGAAACTTAACTTCTAGATTAGCTTGTGAAAACACATTAAAAATGCTTCTACATATTCTGCAATCAAAACAAATGTGCAGCAGGTGAACACACAGGTATAGAAATGAGAGGTGATATGTTGAGAGGTGAGAGAAGATGCAAAAGTACTGGATGACATATGGCAGATACTTCTGTGTATGGTTTTCAAGCCCCAGGGTGAGGCGGCTCTGTTATTGTGGTCCTGAGAACCATCATACGCATTTACAGCAGTTCAGATCAGGGCTATTGCATAACTGGAACAACATCCCATGTGCAGCTTCCATTCGTAGGCCCAGTCAGTTTGTCCATGTGCCATTTGCTCTCATTGCTACACCAAATTCTGTTTGTACATTTATGATCTTATATTTCACGTTGGAGCGAGTAACAATAGGGCTGATTTTATTTTTCAAAGTCATGCTACCAGCATCTTGGTGAGAAGCAATTTACAATCTCTTAAATTGATGGTAGTATTGAAGTGATCTTATGAATAATAGCTGAACTTAGCTTGATGCTCATTATCTGGACACTTGAACAAGCCAACCATACATTCTTTAGGAAAGCTCATTTCCTGTGTTTTTTGTGTTTTTCATTTTTTTTTGTATTTTCGTCTTTTCTTATTAGCTAATATGTACTATTGAATAAATGTCATGCAAACTTTGTTAAGCATTCAGATTTTACTTCTTCCTCTCAGCTTTTACAACATTTTATTTATTGTTCCATTATATCACTCTTTGCTCTTGCATTAGATATATGTGTTACTGTGTTGTATATGCTTTGAGAACAAAAGAGGAGTTGAATTGTTTTTTCCTATATTGCTTATGGCATCTACTTGGCAGATATCCAGCTCTACAAATGTGTATGAAATTTGTGGAGATTCTCAGATGCAAGTTTATTGAAAGATTCCTCCACAAAATCATGAAAGCATTGCTGTGTTCAGGCAACAAAGAAAGATAGACCATGCTAGAGAGCCATATTCTGAATCCTGTGAAAGCACCATTGCTCATCTCAGCAGAATCTTAGTATTCACTGTTAACAGAGAGTTTGTTTAAACATAGATCTTTGACATAGAAGTTTCCTTTTTCCCTTAAAAGACATTGTCAACATATTGATGTGGTGGTAGGAGATGAGAAAGAGAAGCAGTAGCATGGGAATCCTGAACTGGTTTACACATATTATTTCCATTTGACCTCTGGATGTATTTTTAGGAAGTCCTACCCTTAATTTCTGTATCAGTTGGAAAGAATTACAGATTTAATCCTCTACCACTGGGGTCACTATAATGCTTTGGCAACCAAGGATATATTCCAAATCCTCGAGAAAGTACAGACATTCTTTATTCATCTTTTGGTTGGCCTCCTCATCATTTCAGTGACATTTTCACTTAGAATTTTCTCCCTCCTTTATTTTCTACCTCTTCGTCTGACCTTTTAGTCAATTCCTGTATATTGTGCATTACCCCAGTCTTCAGAGTGGAGGATTTATTTTTTCAGACAAATTCTCTTTTACAGCAGTAGTCTGATAACTTTTTATGCCAACATGTCTCCTACCCATAAGTAACGAGGATGCCATTAATAAAAAGAAGCAAAAGGGCAAGAGACACTATCCTGCCATGTGTCATTTCATTTGAGTGTTAATGTCTATGATATTTGAAATTTTAAAATAGTCTCATTCTTTTTTCTGTGTTACCTGTTTTATGTATGGGATTCACGGTTACATTGAAATCTTAAAAAAAACACTTCTTACCCCCAAATTTATAAAATGACAATTATTTCATATTTTTAACTATACTTTTATTAATTCACATTGGAAAAGGAAGGCAATAAATTTAGAACAATTGCCTACTAATTGCCAAGCACTGTTAGTAAGAATACTATTGACCCAGATATATTAATTTGTCTAAGAAAACATAGGTACAAGGGATAGATTCAAGACTTCAAGTCAAACCCCTTTGACCCATTTCACTATAATCTGCAATCTCCTAAATGTATTCTTTTATTTGGATTATAATTTCTTTTCTGTCTCTTCACATATAATGCATTTCTCCAAGACAATTTTCCCTATCATGTAAGACCTTCTCTAACTATTGGAAGTCTCAGTATATTTTCCCTTCTCTAAATTTCTATAGTACTTATAGTATGTACCACATATTTTTGTCCTTGTTTTTTTTTATTGATTAATGTACATTATTTCACCTTTACAGCTAGATTTCATATCCCTTGAGGTTAGAGACCCTATGAGGAATCTGCAGCACATATAAAAGTTAATAAAGTGTTCTTTAAATTTGTGGTTTTCAGGACTATTCTAAGGATGTATATGAAGATAGGCTGTTCACAGACTTTTTCCAAGGTTTGTGAACACCTGAAAGAGACATGAGAATGCTTAAAAACAAGTACGGGAAGCTCTGAGACATTAAATTTTAGTTTGAAGAAAATATAGCAAGGCTATATCTAGATACACAGAAATATAAGAATGGGGTCAGTATTAGTAAGGAGAAGATGACTACTAAGACCAAACTTTAAACAAAGGCCACTCCTTCTAAAGCTCTATCCTTAATATTTTTGCAAGTTGTGTCTCTGTAGGGAATTTATTTTGGAATTATTCCTGAAGGAGAGAATTTGTGATACCCAGGCTATGTGATTTATTAGGTGTAAATGTACTCTGGTTCTTTTGAAACTCTCTTTTATCTCTCTGTCTCTGTCTCTCTCTGTCTCTCCCCCTCCCCACACACACATACAGAAGTTTCCTAAACTGAAGATTCCAGAAGAAATAAATTCAATTGCCATATGTAGACTAAACTCAGAAGTAGCTATGCCCAGTATTGTTCTAGCCCTGTATCAAAGAAGTGATTGCCAGATTTTATACCTGCTTCTTATTGCTCCCTCCTCATGCAAATTATTTATCTAAAATCTGGGTGTATTGTTTTACAATAAATGAAAAGTATGATAATAATTATCATAAGTAGATATAAAAACAGGAAAAATGAAAATCTGAGACCGTGTTGTTCGGATATTGTACTTATTGCTAGACAGGACTTATTTCAATTATAAAATTACTTGTGGTGCACATTCATAGGATGCAATTAATGGCATTATACAGTTAAATGCCATTTGTACCCATATCTCTGCTTAAGGTGAAATTGCTTTCACTGTTTCCAATATGATCACATTAAAAGGAGAACATGGAACAGGACACAAGGCTAGTTTAGATGATATACAACTCAGAATGGAGAAAGAAAGGCAGAGCTATGGCTAAGAAGCCATTATAAAAATAGTAAATGAAATAGTTGATCATCATTTTATAGAACATATTCAAGGGAAAAACAATTTTCCTGGTAATACAAAAGAACACTTTGAATTAAGCAAAATTTTTAAGTAAGAGATTAAGCCTTTTCTGCAAACAGAAATATTTCCTTGGAATAAAAAATGACTTCCTTGTGTAGCACAGTATTAGAATATTCAGAAAACAATAGCAGAACTCTAACATTCAAAAAGTAGATGAATGAAGAGAGAAGTCAAAATTGTGTAGATGACAGAGGCTTTGTTCATCTGCTCTTATAACCACATCAAAGTTGTGATGGAAACACAGAGCAAACAGCAAGCAGAGTCACCTGGGTTCTAGATGAACAAAGCCCTACAACTAGGCCAAGAAACAAGAAATAACCTTGCAATAAGAGGAGATAGGACTGGTGAGGATGCGAGGCTGCCTGGCCACAGTGGCTGAGTGGAACAGAGGCTACAGAATGGCAGACGGAAACTGCATAGGTCTCTTAAAGGGGCGTGTCCACGATTGGACTTTTTCAGTGACGGACTCGCTGTCTCTGAACACTAGCACTTGGTGGGCTGCTGGGGGGGCGGGGGTGGGAACCAGGGACTTACAGGAGGACACTGAGTTGTCAGAGCAAGGGCTGGACATGAGGCTTTCTCCAGGGCATAAGTGCTGGTAGAATCTGTTGTTCCTCTGTTGAGCCCTCCCCTCTCCTAGTGTGTGGAGGCAGGTGCTGCCATAGCTGAGACATCATCAAACTAGATAACAGAGGTTGCTTTGCCCAGAGGATTCCCTGAAACTCTCCCTCCCCCAACTCACAGCCTTTCCCAAGCCACATTCAGTTGTGTCCTTGGTGAGTCTTGTGCCACTTGCTGAGCAAGCTCCAAGATCCACACTGGTGGCAGCTGACCTTAGTTTCTGGCATGGTTTCTTGAGGCAACTATAAGCATAGCATCTGTGGATTACTTACTAAATCTTAACAGCTGGCTCCAGAAAGGCACAGGCTGGGGCTAAACTTGGCCTGCAGCTGAACCCCTATCAAGACTATGCCTCTGGACACCTACTGCACAAAGCCACACTAGTAAGACTGGGAGACTTAGAAACTTTGCTTAGTACATAGAAGCAGACAGGAAGGCAGCCCAAATGGGAAGACAAAGAAGCAGAAACCATATGAGAGAATAGAACAGAGATTCAGGAATAATGGAGTGAAGATTTCTAAAGATGCAGAGTTCAAAACACTGGTTGTGAAGATGCTCAGTGAAATTAAGGGAAATGTAGATGAACTCAGTGAGAACGTTAACAAAGAGATAAAAAACATTAAAATGAAAGTGGAAATTATAAAAGGGAACCAGTCAGAAATGAAGAATACATTATGTGAGATGAAAAGTATATTAGAGGAAATCAACAGAGTGGAGGAAGAAGAGGATCGAACCACCAATATAGAGGATGGGGAAACCAAGGACATCCAATCAGAATGGCAAGAGAAAAGTATCCAAGAATATAATAATAATTTAAGGAGCCTATGGGACAAAGTTAAGGGCAACAACATCCATATCATAGTGGTACCTGAAGAGGGACAAGAAGTGGAAAAGTTATTTGAAAAAATAATGGAAAACTTTCCTAACCTGGTGAAGGAGATAGACATACAATTTCAGGAAGTTCAGAGAGTCCCCCCCCCCCAAATGAACCCAAAGAGGCCACACAAAACATATAATAATTAAAATGCCAAATGTTAAATACAAAGAGAGAATCTTACAAGCTGCAAGAGAAAGCAGTTAGTTATCTGCAAGGGAGCTCCCATAAGACTGGCAACCGATTTCTCAAAAGAAACTATGCAAGACAGAAGGGCTTGACACAAAATATTTAAAGTGCTGGAAAATCCAGGATCTACAACCAAGAATACTTTATCCAGCAAAGCTGTCATTTAGAGTCAAAGGACAGATAGATTCCCAGACAAAAATAAGCTAAAGGAATTCATCAAGACCAAGCCAATATGATGGGAATTGTTGGAAGAACTTGTTTAAGAAGAAAAACATGTATCAAAATCATGAATAAAAATGATAATAACTACATTCCTATCAACAAGGACTTCAAATGGAAAGGAAATAAGCGCCCCAGCCAAAAGATAGGGAAGCAGAATAAATTAGGAAATAAGACCACTACATATGTTGCCTACAAGAGACTTACTTCAGCTTAAAAGACACACAAAGACTAAAAGGAAGAAGATGGAAAAGATATTGTTGATAGACCTAAGGGGTATTGCGCTGAATGAAATAAGTCAGAGAAAGACAAATATCACATGATTTCATGTACATGTGGAATCTAAAGAACAAAATAAACAACCAAAATGGAAGCAAACTCATAGATACAGAGAATATTTTGAGGGCTACTGGACAGGAGGAGTGTTGGGAGGACAGTGAAAAGGGTGAAGGGATTAAGAAATACAAATGGATAGTTACAAGACAGTCATGGAGATATAAAGTGTACCATAAGGAAAACAGTCAACAATGTAATAAATATGTAAGGGGGAAGAGAGGTACTAGATTTAGTAGGGTGATCATAAGAGCTTTAATCAGTATGCTGTACAGCTGAAACTAATATATTATTGTATGTCAACTGTAATTGAAAAAAAAACTCATTGAAATGTACAATGTAAATATGTCTATTATACTTCAATAAAGCTGGGGAAAAATTAAAAAAAATGAAAAGAAAAACAATTACACTTAAAAAAATGTAGATGAATGAAAAATATAGACAAGGGCTACAATATCCTATAATAGCAATGCAATATAAAATATCCCCTATTACAAACTGACACATAAAGTGATTCAGATATTAAAATATACAATATGAGATCCATTTAACTTGGACAATATTTTTCAAATTGTAGATGACCACTCATTAGGTGGTCATGAAATTAATTTAATGAATCATGAAAACATTAAAAAATGAAATAAATTACACTATACCAGAATAAAATATAATAGAAGATGAACTGCATGTGGTAAAGATAAATATTTGCTTTGTAAAAAACTGTTTTGTTTGTTATCTGATTATTTATCAGGACTTATGTGTGGGTCATGGCCAAAATATTTTAAAATTCTGCCTTTTATGATAGGAAATCATAAAAAGCACTGTAGTGGTGGTGACATTTTGGCTGATCTTTTTCAAAGTAGAAGTTTTTGAGACAAAAAAAAAAAAGGTAGGGAGGATAAGGGTTGTCGTTCTAGGTAAAAAGAAATAGCATTTGCAAAGGCAAAAATAAAACTTCCCCAAATCATTACTCTAGGGATGTTAATAAGATTATACATACAAAGTTTGTGAAAATATTTTTATTAACACTTTTACTGAGATATATTTCACATATAAGACAGTTCACTCATTTAAAGTGTACAGTTAATGATTTTCAGTATATTTATCAGAATTGTGCAACCATTACCACAATCAATTTCAAAACATTTTCACCACCCAAAGAAACCCAATACCTGTCAGCAATCATCCCCCTCACATTGCTACTTTCTTCATCCTGCCTCATCCCTAGGTAGCCACAATCTATATCCTGTTTCTACAGATATGCCTATTTTAGACATTTCATGTAAATGGATTATATGATTACATTAAATGATTTTCAGATGTTAAACCTACTTTGAATTCCTGGGATAAACCTCACTTCATGGTGTATAATTTTTACATGTTGCTATATTTTGTTGAGGATATTTGCATCTATATTTATAAGAGATAATGGTCTGCAGTTGTCTTTTTTGTGTGCGTGTTGTTTTTTGGGCGGGGGAGGTGGAGCGTGGGTTCTGGTGAAAACTTCTTTAAAAAAATTGCAGGATTTCTTAGAACTTAAAATATGCTCATGGTCATCGTGAGTCTGTGGGTTTAAGCATTTCTTGTTATTTTAAAATGAAATCTATTTTGGGTATTGAAAGGGACAACTGTTCCATGGAAAATGCTTTGAGAAACACTATTATAAATGAGTATGATGTATTCTGAGTCCTAGAATAGTTTTGTATTGATAAGTTTTTTATGAGTTTCTTAGCGAGAAGAGAATGGAAAATTAAAAATAATGTAGGAAATTCACTCTACATTTTCTAAAGTTTGTAGTAGAAATTAAGGTAATTGTAGAGAAAGCTGAGTAGATACCTCTCATTCCACAACTTAAATTCAGAAATTTTCAGCTAGTCCTTTGGTTGGACTCTGTCCTCATGGAATCTGGAAGGTATCCCCTCTTCTGCTGCTAATATTTGGGATGGGTAGAATCTCCATCTTGATCATATAAACATTCTGTAGCCAACATGATGTTACTTAAAAAAATTATTTCTCTCTGTATGAAGCATAATCTTTCTGAGAATGCCTTTAGTTTATCAATGAGTAGTCATCATAGATTCCTAGTGTAATCCTGTCCTTTTTAACCACTTCCACCCTAGACTACACTAGAAACTTTTCTTTCCTTTGCCAGAATTTATTTTGCACATTATCTTTTTCCTTGCCTTGCCTCTGTTTTCTCTGTGGCTTCATAGCAGGGTGTATATAATCTTGATATATTGTCAGCTTCCCACATGTCCTCAAAGCATTTGTGTTGGTCATTAGGCTAATGAGCATATGTGCTATGGTGTTGAGTGATATAAAAATAATCAATAGAATGTCAACCATCTTTTTACTTTTCTTGCCAAGACATTTGCTGCCTCAAGTTAAGGATAGGCACAATTCGTTCCTCCTGAGTTATTACAGAGCCAACAGTGCTTCCTTTGTAAGCACATTGCAGGAAAGGGTGCATAAACCCAACCTTTGGATTAGTGACAGATCCTCTGTCGTCTCATCTGATTAGTCTAACTGTACTCCCTGTTTGGGACTCCTAAAGGTTAGAGATTACACTTAAATTGCATCACCATTTAAAAAAGTGTCTGTAATATATGCACCAATAACTTGACTCTGAGTTTGTAAGCAGAAAATGGCACTGTTAGTCTTTTCCAAATACAGATACTGTTTTCTCATACCCTGGTCATAGAACATAGTGTTCACTATCTTTCCAAAATTGCAGAATGCTCAGTAACAAAACTTTATGCTTTACGTTATTCTTAGAGTTCTGTATTTGTAACCACCCACTGTCTGGATTTCTCAATAATAATTATTGACCTTGTCTTGAGAGACAGGTGCCCAGCTAAAACATGCCAGTATAATCCTTTTCTTTGATAGTGTACTAAACAATAGTACACGACCTATTATAGAATAAACAATAAATCACCAGTCTTCACAAGAAAAAAAAAGTCACAAAAAGATGGAAACTCTTTGCTCCCATTCTACTTTCTGTCCTTTAATGACTCACTTGCCTTTATACTCATTAGAAGAGTCCCTCTCCTTCCTTGTTTTCGGATTTGGTTTCAGGCCAAAAAATTAGGACTCATTTGAGACCTGGGCTCTATTGGTTTCAAAGCTTCAGAAAATAATGACAATAAAGAAGTTCAAATGGCATGGGTGACTAAGAGCACCACCTGCAGTAAGTAATGAATTATTCAGCCTAAGGTTTTCACTTTGCTCCTTCCCAGAGTTTGTAGTTCCCATAGCTAAAGAATCATCTGCATTTCAGTTCTTTCACTCACAAAAATATTAACTTGCTTTCTAGGATTTATGGCTTCATAAATAATAAATCTATGACCCTCAGATTCCATATTAATCCAAGTAGACTCTCTTTCTCCCCTTCCCCATATATTTGAATTGGTATTAACATTTCAAGAGAAGGAAGATGTTGTTGCCCAGGTGGAAACTACTAACAGGAATGCAGATTTTCTTTTATTCATCAATATGGGAGGCATATTCAATTTGATCCAACAAGCTATCTTATATGTAGATCTCTTTTCTATTTCCTCAGTCTCCATGAGTCTGTACCTGACTCATTAAGAAAACTGGCAGAATTATTTTACTTCTGCATAAAATGTTTACACAATTAGTGGGAAAGGCAAAACTATATTCCTTCCTTTTGCTTCTTACCTTCTGTATAAAACACAGAATGAGGACACTAACACCAGTTTTCAAAATACTTGGTCTTCCTATAGAAATGTATTATTATTACTATATTATTATTATTATCATCATTATCATCTCATCCCATGAAAATTACCAGTTAGCAGTCCAATTACTGTTAAACAGCCATTTATCAACATGTAAGAGAAAGAGCTTAACTCTCAGGTGAACATACTTTTTGAAATCTTTTATATTTTTTCAATTTAGTAAACTTGAAATTGTATCAAGAAAAAAATGCTCTTTGTCATAGTCATTTCTAAAAATAAAAAAAAGTAAAGTGGCAGATTGGCAACTATAGATTACCAACAGCTTAGTACAAGGCAGGCAATCCATCAGCAGATCCAGCTGCCCTGGCTTTTAGAATGTAGTTTTGGGGATAGAGACAAAATTCTGCCAATCAGTTACCAATTGGAATGTAGCTGAGTTTCTGTTGAAAACATTTGAACTGCCTGATTTATTTAGGCTGTAAATCTGGGTCTGATTTCTTTCTCTTGATTGGTGTGAAATAATTTAGGATGCCAAGAATCTCATTTAAAAATATTTATTGATTTGCTATTAAATTGATTTGTTTAATAGTCTTGCTTCATTGAGTCTTATGAGAATGGGCTCTTATTTTTACTTGTTTTAGAATTTTAAAAATGAATTGAGCTCCAACTTTCTTCCCTGAGGAAATAGCTGATATTTTGGTTACTACACCTTCAAAAAGTTTCATTAAAATGTAAATGCTAGCCATTAATTTAGATGAATATCTCTTTCTCTTTAATCAAGCCATTCAACAAAATTATGATTGGGAGCAGATGTCTTGGCTTCATCTAGATATTTCCTTTTATCCTTGTTTACTGTGTAAGTTTCTGGCTAATCAGTACAGGCAGCACCTTATTTTTTCACAATTTCTATCTTGATCTCTTTTTATCTGATATCTTCTCAATTGACAGTAGACAATTAGAAGGAAAGAAAAAAATATTAACTTACTACCCATAGGATACAGATGACTTTTTTTTTAAAAGGAAACATTTCTCTTTTCATTATTGTAATCTCCTATAAGATAGTTTCATTTTTAGCTATTATTTTAGTTACAATTCTACTTAAAATTTTGCTTTCTTCCAGCCTTTGTCCACCTAGTATTATAACTCCTCTAGATCCTTTATAGTCTCTTGTTTGTTCAGACCTCACATTTATGAAACTGCCCTTATTATTTCTTGAATTACCTAATAAAAATGTACAATGACTTACTGTGGAAGATTGAGGGATATGTTTCCTTGGAAAATAATTTTAATGGCATGTAGATGTGGGGATAGAAGTAAACAAGTTCCTCTTAAGGGCAAAAATCATGACATTTGCTTCTTATATTCTTATAGCTTCTAATATACTGAAAAGACATAGCAGGAACCTAACAAATAGTTAGTGATCGAATTGAACATTCTTAGCAATGTTTCTAACATGCAAACTGACAATGACTTTTCTGCCTCTCCTAGATATGTTAAGCAGCCTCAAGATAGGCTTCCGATGCACACAGCAATTACTGGAATATTTTAATGGTTTATGACAAATAATGGTGCAGCATATTTTAAATAATGATATATGGGCAGCACATTCAGCACAACCATATTTACTCTACAGACATTTACTAAGCTTTGCATGTGATGCAATGATAACCAAGATGCTATGCCTGCTTCCAAAGAGCTCACAGTGTAATGCCCTTAGCTAGCTACAGGTGTACTTTTAGAGATGAAGGTGTTGCTGCCAAAGAAGTAAAGCATTCTGGAGACAGTGTTTTTGATGCAATTGACTATATATTCCTTTGACTTCAAAATTTAAAGGCAAACCTTGCACACTATTAAATGGCTGTTCTTACCTTATTTCTCACAGTCCTGTTTATATTGACTTCTTTTTCTGAAAATGTGCTTGCCAGTTATTTGTTTAGCCAATTTTTCAATTTTATATGCTAATATGGTAAAGGGAATCCTCAGGTAATTTAAATACCTAAGTATTTATCCTTATTCCATATTACACCTTTTCAATCTTACTATCTAATATAACACTAACTTTTATACGCAATTGTCTCTAAACTTTTGTTACTGTTGAAATATACTGTGATGCCCTTGTATTTGAAACTAAAATACAGAAAGTGTTGTTTATTTAGTCTTTAGATTCTAGAGGTTGATCATAGAAATAGATAATAATAGCATTATTTTATATAAATAGACTTGTGTCACTTTTAATAATCTCTATTGGTATTTTTAAAATATATTTGTATTGGTTCTAACATTACATAAGACAGAATGAGATGCTGATGCTCTATGAGTTAAATGACTTGCAATTAAATCCAAAACCATAAGCACTTAAAGTACAAATATTATGTTTGAGGCACTTGGCCATTCTACACTTTATCATATTTGAAATTTTGAGTGAAAGAGTTAGAACTGGAACTAGAACTTACATATTTTTAATATTGCTGTACTGTAAGCAATAACTAAAATAGAATAATTATAGAACCCTAACTTTTTAGAAAAACAAAATTAACAGACATTATTCTATAATTTGCAACTCTAGATTATACTATATGATTTTGATCCAATTACATGCTTAATAATTTTAAGCTTTATTTTGATGTTATGATATTTTTCAAAGTACATTGAAGCATGATTTCTAGGTGCCCTACCACCTGAACTGGTTTGAGAACCTGTGCTTTAGGTTTGTTCTTTCATTTAGCAAACATTTATTGAGCATCTGCTATGTGACAAGCATTCTTTTAGTACTGTTAATACAGTGGTTTATAAAACAAAGCCATTGCTCTCATAGAGCTTTCATTCTAGTGGTTGGGGTAAATGATAAACTGGTACACAAGTAAATAAAGTAATTTAAGATAGTGAAAGGTGCTATCAAAATATACATTGGATCTCATTCATTTTTCATTAACTTTCAAATATATTAAACAATAGTATTAGATGCCTAAATCTTTTCTGTTTTTTTTTTAAATTTTATAATTACTCATATTTAACTTTGTTAACACCACAAGAGTAATTTTTAATTATATTTGACATATAACATTGTGGAAATTTGAGGTGTACATGTTAATTTGATACATTTATATATTGTAACATGATTGCTGTTTTAGTGATAATTAACACTTCTATCACATTACATAATTATCCTTTCATTTTTGTCTTATCCTTTGCACGTAACTAACAATTCTATGGGTATCTATATGTGCGTGTTTTCCTCAAGTGATGAATAAAACAAAATATTTCTGTAAACGTCTTCAGTGCAGGTCTACTTCACACAGCTATTTAAGTGCCCGTGATAATACTGTGCTCTTGTGCTTCAAAGTGGAAATACCAAGGTGCAGAGCAGCTTAGGAGGAGTTAGCCAGAAACTTGTAGAGCCATTTGGGTTCACTTTCAAACCTAACACACTGAGACTCTTCTCAATGGCCAATTCTCAAGTCTTCAATTATATTAACTCAATTCCTCTGTAAGAGTCTGAATAACAAATGATACAAAATAAAATAATTTGCATTATTTGCTGTGTTGATTTACATTCTGAACTTGTTCACTTGAGAGTAATACAGATATGTAAAATGTATTGTGGGTATTGTGGGTTTAGTATTGTGGGTTTTTAACACTGGCAATTCTTTAAAATATTTTCATAAGGACAAAGTATATATACTTAGATTGTTTATAAGTTATTTTTGGAAACTTATTTAGAGCAGTACTTCTTCACCTGACTGTATATAAGAATCACTCAGGGATCTTGTTAAAATGCCAAATTGGGTGCAGTAGGTCTGAGGAGGAGTCTGAGAACTTGCATTTCTGTTAAACTCCTAGAAGATGCGAATGTTGCTGATCTGTGGATCACATTTTGAGTAGTAAGGTACGGTAAAAAAAAATTTTTTTTTGCTTTGAAATTAAATCATCAGCCATACATTTTCCAAACAACTAGTGGAATACAGAAATTAAGTGGTGTTTGTCTCAGAAACTTTTTAGCTTCTCCTTAAAAGATTGCCGTTCTTGCATGTATTAAAATCTTAAGATTTCTCTTTTGTGAATGCTAGAATGAATGGGTAAAAAGAGGTTGCTGTTTTACATGGCTTAATTCATCTTCTAAATTCAAAATAATTTTAATTAGTTTGGCAACTCTGAGTTAAAAGATGAGAGCAGCATACTAAAGATTTCCAGGTAGCAGCTTTTCTTCTTAATTTTGAGTGAAATATTGTAAATTCTCTTTTCCTCTTTGTTCTCCACCCTGTCTTGTTAAAATATTTCTTGGAGTTATTTTTAAATCTTCCTCAGGTAAATTTTTGGAGAGGATGATTATTTCAGGAACATCCCAAGACTTCAGTACTGGGGAGAGGAGTCACTAAGAGAAGCCAGAAAACATCAAGCCTTCCTTCCATCTGCCTGCCTTCTTAAGAAACTCTTGTGCTCTCCATATTGCATGCCATGGCATCTGTAGGATTTGAGGACTCCACGTCACTTGTATTCTCCATGCATAAACAGAAAAAGTAGTATCTGAACCTGTTCTCTTCAAACTCTTTTGCCTGCAATTAATGTGAATATATTCACATTTTGGATAAATGAGAAAGAAGCCAAAATGTAACTCTAAGTCCAAGTCATATTTCCCAATGCTACTTAACTATGGGTTACTGCACTTTGGGCAGTACAGCAATCCCCTTTTGTTTCCGGGGTCTGCTTTATCAAATGGTTACATAAGTATTTGGGAGAAAATTGTGATAATTTTTCGCACCCTCCAAAACTTCCCCTTTTGGTACATTTTCTTTTTATTTCTTGCTCCTCATCATATTCTATTATCTCTTCAGCTTCTCTATTTGAAGGACACCAAGTTTCTCTTCCATTGAAAATATTCCAGATATTATTAAAGAAAAGAAAGGCTTAACGATGGGAACATTCTGTGGTTTATCAAAAGCACATTGAACTATGTTTTGTGCACTATCAGTTGTGATTGAGGAATTTCTGGAGAAGTTTCAAAAATTGGAAGTTGTATCAAACAATTCTTTAATGTGCATGTGGCAGTGAATGGAACATTTGTTAGTAACAATTTTCTAACCTAAACTTTTGTTTGAAATTTTTTTACTCTTTTCTATTTGTTAAAGAAATATTTTCCAAAGACCTTTAATGTCAAAACTATAGCACTGTTTAGCTCTTTATGAAACAAAACCTTTATGAGAATCAGTTAAAAATTATAATGCTCTCCATAAGACTTGAACTTAATCATAGATACAAATAGTAAGCAAATACTAAACTTTATTTTACTGAAACTTATTTCACAAGAACAATATCTAGTGAAACTTTGTTTTTGTAAAAATTATTTTATTATT
>NW_011888836.1:7745358-7750490 GCF_000151845.1 Pteropus vampyrus
TATCGTGAATTATGACAATTTAGAATTTCACTAACTCTGAAGATCTATCTGAAGGGGCTAGGCTTAGCACTGGAGGCAATGTGGATGTGCCAAATACATTGTATCTATTTGTTGCAGAAACAGAAATAAAGATATTCTAAAAGAGTGCTTTTCTTTTTAAAAATTAACATAAGCAAAAATGGGATCATATTTTTTACTTGTATCAATTGTTTCTTTAAGTTTGAGTCCCTTAAGTCCTTAAGTTCTTGAGACCTATTTCTGTCTTAAGTAGGTAAAGAATTCTCCTTATAATCTTTTTTATTAGTACATTAGTTAGACATTTATATACTTTATGAAATGATTCCCCTGGTTGAAATGGGATCATTTTATATTTCACCAATTACTTGAGAAATTACATGAGAAACCTGAAGAGTTGGTAGCAGCTTCATACTTTTATCAGTGTTGTTTTTGAGACTCAGATATTATTTGATGAGATACTTCTTCAAACTTTTCTTTCCCGAGCAATCTTTTTAAGAATAAGTAGTTTTTTTTCACATTATCTCCAATCATTTATATTCATCTTCTTCAGTTAAGAGTAGGTTTATGAAAAAATTGATGTTTATCCATTTGTGATCAAATACACTTCACAAAATTGGTATAGAAAGAAAGTACCTTAACATAATAAAGGCCATCTATGACAAACCCTCACCCAACATTATAATTAATGGTGAAAAATTAAAAACCTTCCCTCTAAGATCAGGAAAAAGGCATGGCTGTCCATTATCACCACTCTTATTCAATGTAACGTTGGAGGTCCTAGCGAGTGCAATTAGGCAAGAGAAAGATAAAGAGGCATCCAGATAGGAAACAAAGAAGTCAAACTGTCACTATTTGCAGATGACATGATTCTCAATATAGAAAACCCTAAAGACTCCACAGTAACACTACTAGAAACAGTAAGCAAATACAGTAAAGTATCTGGATACAAAATCAATGTTCAAAAATCCATAGCGTTCCTATACGCTAACAACAAAGTGTCAGAAAAAGAAGTTGAAAAAATAATTCCTTTTGCAATGCCACAAAAAAGAATAAAATGCCTAGGAATAAATCTAACCAAACATGTGAAGGACCTATATAATGAAAACTACAAGACCCTATTAAAAGAAATTGAAAAAGATACAAAGATATGGAAAGATATTCCATGTTCTTGGATTGGAAGAATCAACATAGTTAAAACAACTATATTACCTAAAGCATAATACAGATTTAATGCAATCCCCATCAAAATTCCATTGGCATTTTTTAAAGAAATAGAACAAAAAATCATCAGATTTGTATGGAAGCACAAAAGACCCCAAATTGCCATAGCCATCCTGAGAAAAAAGAATGAGGCTGCCCAACTTCAAATTATACTACAAAGTGACAGTAATCAAAACAGCATGGTATTGGCAGGAAGACAGACACATGAACCAGTGGAATGAAATCGAGAGTCCAGAAGTAAACCTATATTTATATGCGCAAATAATTTTCGACAAAAAGCCAAAAACATACAGTGGAGAAAGGAAAGCCTCTTCAATAAATGGTGCTGGGAAAACTGGAAAGCCAACTGCAAAAGAATGAAACTAGACTTTTGTCAATCACCACACACCAAAATTAACTCAAAATGGATTAAGGACCTGAATGTAAGACCTGAAACAATAAAATGCATAGAAGAAAACATAAGAATGAAACTCAAGGACCTTGGACTTAAAGAGGATTTTATGAATTTGACCTCAAAGGCAAGGGGAGTAAAAGCAAAAATAAATGAATGGGACTAAATCCAACTAAAAACTTCTGCTCAGCAAAAGAAACCATCAACAAGGTAAAGAAACAATGATCCGAATGGGAAAATATATTTGCAAGCAATGCCTCCGATGAGGGCCTAATATCCAAAATATACAAAGAACTCATACGACTTAATAACAACAAAAAAAAGAAATGATCCAATCAAAAAATGGGCAGAGGACTTGAACAGACACTTCTCCGTAGAGGACATACAAATGGCCCAACAAATATTTGAAAAGATGCTCAACATCGCTAGCTATTTGGGAAATGCAAATCAATACCACAATGAAATACCATCTCGCACCTGTTAGAATGGTTATAATCAACAGGACAAATAATAAATGTTGGAGAGGATGTGGAGAAACAGGACCCACATACACTGCTGGTGGGACTGCAAATTGGTATGGCCACTATGGAAAACAGTATGGAGGTTCCTCAAAAAAGCAGAATTGATCTACCATATGATCCAGCAATCCCTCTACTGGGTATTTATCCCAAAGACTTGAAAACTCATATCTATAAAGATATTTGCACACCAATGTTCATAGTAGCATTATTCACAGTGGCCAGGATATGGAAGCAACCCAAGTGCCCTATGATAGATGATTGGCTAAAGAAGCTGTGGTACATATATACAATGGAATATCACTCAGCCATAAGAAGAAATGAAATACTGCCATTTGCGACAACATGGATGGACCTCGAGATAATCATGCTAAGCAAAATAAGCCAGACAGAAAAAGTTGAAAATCACATGATATCACTTATATGTGGGATATAAACCTAAAAGCAACAAATGAACAAGACAAACAAACAGAGACTCCTGGACGTGGACTATAGACTAGTGGTTACCAGAGGACTATAGATTAGTAGTTACTAGTGGGGTAGGGGAGAGAGGAGGAGGTAGACGGGGTAAAAGGGGTCAAACATAGGGAGGTAGGGAGAGGGTAAAGTGGGTAAAGGGGATCAAATATATTGTAGCTGAAGGAAACTGGAGTTTGGGTGGTAAACACACAATAGAATATACAGATGTTGAATAATAATGTATACCTGAAAATTATATGATTGTATTAAACAATGTTACCTCAATAAATTTAATAAAAACAAAAGAAAACATTGATGCTTAAAGACAGGACTTTTGTATTTTTTTTCTCATTTCCTTGGAAAGGCTTGGCAACATAAGTAGTACCATGCTTTTGATTTCCTTTTATTTCCATTGATGAAAGTAAAGCCCAAGATAACATATGCTCTATGGTACTTAATCTTTGAGATTTTCCCATTTAAGCTAGGACTCAGAAACAAAGATAGAGGCCTAGAATTATAATGCGAATGTTTATTTTTTCTATTTTCTCATTTATTAATTATTAATTCAACCAATATTTTAAAGCATTTAGTATGTATTAAGAACTTTGCTAATCCCAGGCTGCCTCTGCAGGTGGTGAGACATGATCCCTGTTGCTGGAATAGGAGATAAAGAGGGGTGGATAAATCATATCACTATAATTCTGTACAATCTGTGATGTGGTCACACTTGATCTAGCCTGGCACACAGCCCAGTCTTAGAGGAGCCAGGAGAGATTTCTTGGAGAAGTGACATTGAATTTGAGCTCTAAATTATCTCAAGGAGTTAGCTAGGTAAGGAAAAGAAGGGAAATAACATATGTGAGGCCAAAAGGCAAGGGAAGATAATGGGTGTTTGGTGAAACAAAGCTTTGCCACACACTGACATGGGGTGGGTTTTAAAGTGGGGTTATGTAGAGAGGTAAGAACATATCATGCAGATTTTGTGAGCCATGTTGAGTTGCTTGGATTGTATCTGTAAAAAAATGTAAAAAAGGCTATTTAATGTTGAAAACATAAGTATCACATGTAGGACTTGCATTCGAAGATGTCTATCATAGCAGTTCATAGTACAGAATCTAGAGACAGAGAATCTAGGTTACCACCCTGGCTCTAACACTTATTAACTTTAGGGTGAGCTAGTAGAGGAAAAGAGAGGTTAGGGGAGATGGAAATAAAGCTCTGCATTGTAGAAAAGCTAGATTGTCTACTGTGTTCTCGGATTTCAGGCAGACTAGAACTACTTAAACTCCACAAAGATGTATAGATTATCCTCTCAAATGCAAGAAAATAGAAAATAGTGCCTACAATCTAAACTTTTTACTAGAGAGCATGAATGATTTTGTTAGTCTAATTTTATCTGTGCTGCTGATCTGGGCCCTGTTTTTGGTGTTAATTGTGTTTTGAGTTAACCATGAAATTATTTATCCATTATCTTGTAATTCAAGAGTTTTTTTATGTAAGAACTTTTGCAAACTCCTAAATATAATTCAGGTGCTACGTTAAGAACTTGGATAAGGAAATTAGAAATGTTTTGCTCGTTCTGAATCAGGTCTGCACTATAGACTTCATTACATCCTACAGAGAGAAACTATTCAATAATTGATGATGGAATAAAAAGCTAGATATTATCATAGAATCATTTAAAACTAATCCTCATTCTGCCTCAATAACGTCTCCTGGTATGTTTATAATAAACTGAATAATTTCAAATACTTGTTCTATTTATTTTTTGATTTACTGATTGGTCTGCTGATTTTCGTGCCAGTGTTGTACCATTTTTATTCTTGAGACTAATGATAGTTGTATTACTTATAAAAATTGCTTACACTTATGAGCCCTTATTACATACCAAGGGTTATATAAAAAGCATTATATATTTTATCTGATCCAATTTGTGTGAAATACATTCAAGGTGTTTACTGATCCTCTCATTTGAATGATCAAGAAAGAGAAAGTTAGTGACATTAAGTCACTGGCTCAATAATGAACAGCTAGTAGGTTCTGGAGACTAGATTTAAATCCAGGTTAACTTCCTTTCCTTGGATTTATGTATCTTCATGAAAAAATGTCTCATTTCTTTTGTTGATAAATATGACCATTTAGAGCTATTTTCCCACTTTAGTTCTCTACATTAGTCTTAGTGTCACTTTATGGTGTCCCTCTTCCAACAAAATCCTTCTTTCACATACCACTGTTATTTTGTTAGTGTTTCACTTTTGTATACATATTCAAAAAGGCGATTTTTTTGTGGGTTTGATTTTGTGTTATCTTTGTCAGGATTTATTGTATAACATACAACCTTTGTAAAATAAATTGTGCAGTGTTCTTTTTGCATGCTCTAAAAAATATTTATATGCTATGGGAATTATGTGTTCCTGCAAAGTCTGAAAGAACTTATTCATAAGTTATTTGGCTTCTGAGCTTATTTGAAGAAAGTTGTTTGACCCATCGAGAGTTTTTACGGCTTCTCCTTCCTTTATTATTAA